>NW_026061735.1:0-193832 GCF_023897955.1 Schistocerca gregaria
GGTTTCCAATTTTTTTGTTTACTTGTTTACTTTCCCTATCACTTTCCTCTAGTTTACTTATGATAGCTGAAAAAATGGCTTGCATATTTCTGAATCATTAATTCTGTTAGGTTCATTTTCTGTCGTCATGCTTTTCTGAACCACTGTCTGAGTGTCTAACTCAGCACCATTGTCTGTGGTAACTATTTAATGTGACTCCCTGCCCCTCGGTGCCTACGATATCATTCATAGTGACTACAGGGCCTTTTGATTTTCCAAGCGAAAATACATCATGCGTCTCTGTCAAGTCAGAGCTCCCCTGAGGCATATTCTCTCTAATATTTGGTTCGCTCATTTTCCTCTTAGTTGTCCTACTGCTTCTAAGTAAAGTTAACTATGTACAGCACTATTGTATCACTTTAACTTACTTTGAAAATTGTTTATTTTCCTGGACACAGTAATGCTCCGCTGCCTCGCCAAGAGTCGAACTCCGGACATCAGCTAGAGCGCCCCCGGCGCACCCCTTCTCTGCTGCTGTCCTACGCTGAGTAGTTATACGCGTTGGTTCCTCCGGTTAAGCGGCTTGCTTTGCCACGTTGGACGTCGCTATCTCGTTTCCTCTGCTACGATCTCTTCTCGACGATCGTTCGCTGTTCTTCTCTCTCGAAATGTTTGTACTCCAGTGACGCGAATTATATTTTTCGCTACGCGTAACTTATCACTTTACATGACACACTTCCTTCAATGTTTGATTCACCCAGTTTAAATACTAGACATTGCAATCACTTGTAACAGTTATTGTTCGTTTCTCGGTTCTTGTCTCGCCGCTTTTTTCATCGAAATTGCACTTCCTGTTTTGCCTATAAATTTGCAATAAAGTTTCTTCCGCCATAAGCTATCTCTTACAGTCGTATTTCATTCACAAGATCTCTCAAATTGCGACGACATGCAAGAAGCATCTAATGCAGTCTATCCAAATTTGCGAGAAATTCACTCTCCCACCAGGGGTGCGAAATGCAAGAGCTCTCCACTCGTAGTAAACCTCCAGAAATGTCTCAGTTTAGCCGACGAGTTCATAGATGGTGATATAGGGGGCATAGAGTATAATTGTCCACGCTTTTCCAACCGACCTTTCCGATAATTAAGCCAGTCCGTCTTTGAATTGACCTAGTGAGCCACAGCGTAAGAATTCTTAGTACTTGTTCAGCCTCAGGAGGCTAAGTTTACCCAGTACCATTACTTTCCATCACAGAATATCGGGTAGTTACTAGCAAACCGACCTAGGATCTCCATGTTAGTAGCCCATAACGCGCAAAACTATCACGTGGGCAGGCCCGGTTTCAGGATGACGCCAGACATACTACAGAAGGCGTTCCGATATGATACGGTGATGACTGATGAGTGGCAAGGCGGAAGAGTACGAATATAGTGAAATGAAAGAATCCGTCATCTGCTGGTGACTGATAACTTAATAGCAGGGTGCTCGCTGTAACTGGTAGCTTCGACTGTCACGCACATTCTGTATCTTCTGCCTTACTTCCTGACGTATCGCGACATGCTCTGAGCCTTTATTCTGACCACATGTTGCCTTTTCTCAGCTCTATTCAATTAAACGCTCATTTCCATCGACAAGAGAAACAACGAAAGACGAAGTTGTGAGGTTGAACTTGTACTTCTTTGATTACACTCAAGTTCTTTATTAAATGCACACAACATGATCTCTAATAAATAAAATAAATAAAAACATTTATTAAACTGCTGAGTGTGTAGTGCAGCTGTTGTGATTTAACTAGTGTCTTCATCTTTCACGGAAGACGGTGGAAAGCAATAACGACGTGTTTCTTCCACATATATTTAAAGAAAGATTTCCACCACTGGCAAGTCGGTGGGAGAAATGATTTTGATTTTGTAGACTGAGATACGATGTCGTATTATAAGTGGGTCGATTCTGATGATATTGCGGAGATTAAACTGCCATTAGTCCAGCTGTTCCGCAGCGTATTACGGTGATGACGATTGATGAGCGTTAAGTGGCGGCATCAAAGTGGGGACCCGGGGCGACGAGCCAGCCCGCGCGTTTCACTGTCACAGTCTCCAGCCGACTGTCTACGTTTCTCTTGACGTACAGTGCTCCCAGCACTGGTTCTCGAAGGCGAAATGTCTTCTGGTTTCCTGTAGCTGGCCTTAGGTATTTCGCAAATAAACTATGGTACATGTTCCTATTCTGACGCAGGCCTTGTTAACTGGTGTACCACTCCAGTACTACGTGGACACTTAGTTGTACGTGTTGCCCTGGCGTCGCACCTGTGGGCCAAAACACCGTAACCAGCCGCTTCAAGACGTGTTCTCTCGCCACTGGAAGGCAGCACAGCGAAGCCCGGGAGCCAACAAGTCGCCGGTAGGTTTGTGCACGTGTGGCGCACGTCTCTTGTCAGTGCTCCTCAGGCCACTGTGACGTCATTCGCGGTTTACGAGGTGCGACAATAAAGTAATGAGACTGGTTTTCTTTGCAAGATGTGGCAACCCTGCAGGCTTACGTAGGCACAATATCTTTGACCTCGGTCTATAAGCTGCTTCTAGTCCTAGCGGCATATCGATGCAAATGCTCAGTCGTGAGTTATGCTTCAATAAGTTAACATGTGTTTGTGTCTCTCGTCACAGAAATGGAACCGCATAATATCGCGCAACGAAAGATTTTTGCAAAAATGGTCTCCAAAAATCTCACACCACAACAGTGAGAACACGGAAAAATATGGCAGCCGATCTGTTAGAGCAAACGGAAATCAATCCATAATTGTTGAGCTGTGTTATCACTGTTGATGAAAGTTGGTTTTTTCAGTACTATCCAGAGACAAAACGCCAAAGTTCGCAATGGTGCTCAAAGGGATCAAAGACCAAAAAAAGCTCACATGTCAAACTCGAAAGTGAAATGCATGCTTCTGTGCTTCTTTGATTCCAACAGAATTGTTCATAAAGAGCGGGTGCCTCCTGGACAACCAGTTAACCAGTATTACAACAAATAAATTTTAGAAATACTTCATAAGAGTTCTTCGTGTCCTTATCAACATTGCTGATAATTGGATTTTGCATAACGATAATGCGCCATCCCATATTGCTCTCTCAGTACAGCAATTTTTAACCTCTAAACAAATTTCAGTACTACCACAGCCACCTTATTCACCAGCTATCGCTCCGTGCGACTTTTTTCTGTTTCCAAGAGTCAAAACGGCGGTCAAGGGACACCATTTTCAAACAACACAAGATGTCCAAAAAGCTGTGACGAGGGTCTTGGAGGATATTACAGAATATGAGTTCCAGAAATGTTACCATCAACGGCAGAAACGCTGGAAAAAGCATGTGTAGCCAGAAGGGAACTACTTTGAAGGAGACAACACTAAACTTGACTAAAACGGTAAGCAACATTTTCTCATATCAGTCTCATTACATCAGTCTGAATCAGAGGCTAAGACGGTTCTGCGACCGTGTAGGCTGCAGATTCCTCGACTTGCGCCATAGGGTGGTGGGGTTTCGGGTTCCGCTAAACAGGTCAGATGTCCACTGCACACTGGCGGCGGCTACACGAGTTGCAGGGCCAATGTGGCGTGGACTGGCCGGTTTTTTAGGTTAGACAGTCTTGGGAAACATTGAAAAGGGTTCCAGTCTCAAAGGGTACAGGGCAAAGAAACGACGAGAATCGACCAAGCAACAGTCGGTATTATAGTTGTAAATTGTCGTAGCTGTGTTGGAAAAGTACCAGAGCTTCAAGCGCTGACAGAAAGCACTGAAGCTGAAATCGATATAGGAACAGAAAGCTGGCTAAAGCTGGAGATAAATTCTGCCGAAACTTTACAGAAGCGCAAAACGTGTTCAGAAAGGACAGATTAAATAAAGTAGGTGGTGGTGTGTTTGTGTCTGTTGGAAGTAGTTTATCTTGTAGTTAAGTTGAAATAGTTAGTTCCTGCGAATTACTATGGGTAGAGGTTATACTCAACGGCCGTACCAAAATAATAATTGGCTCCTTCTACCGACACCCGACTCGGATGATATAATAGCTTAACGCTTCATAGAAAACTTGAATCTCATTACAAATAAGTACCCCACTCATACAATTATAATTGGTGGAGATTTAAATCTACCCTCGATTTGTTTGCGACAACCACTTGCCCGCGAAAGGCAAAGGTCCCGAGTTCGAGTCTCGGTCGGGCACACAGTTTTAATCTGCCAGGAAGTTTCACTTCTACTGAAATTTGCAGGAGCTCTATCGTGCATGAACCACATGTTGTGTCGTACTTGTAAAGGCACATGTTCCACCAGCACAGGTAGAGAGAGTATCCCGTATGATATCATGATAACGTGCTCCATTGAGCGTAGGTGGAAGAACATAGGGCCCAATCAAGACATCACCGACAATGCCAGCCCAAACGTTCACAGAAAATCTGTGTTGATGACGTGGTTGCACAATTGCGTGCGGATTCTCGTCAGCCCACACATGGTGATTGTGAAAATTTACAATTTGATCACGTTGGAATAAAGCCTCATCCGTAAAAAGAACATTTGGACTGAAATGAGGATTGGCACATTGTTGGATGAACCATTCGCGGAAGTATACCCGTGGATGCCAATCAGCTGCTGATAGTGCCTGCACACGCTGTATATGGTACGGAAACAACTGGTTCTCCCGTAGCACTCTCCATACAGTGACGTGGTCAACGTTACCTTGTAGAGCAGCAACTTCTCTGCCGCTGACATCAGGGTTATCGTCAACTGCACGAAGAATTGCCTCGTCCATTGCAGGTGTCCTCGTCGTTCTAGGTCTTCCCCAGTCCCGAGTCATAGGCTGCAATGTTCCGTGCTCCCTAAGGCGCCGATCAATTGCTTCGAACGTCTTCCTGTCGGGACACCTTCGTTCTGGAAATCTGTCTCTATACAAACGACCGCGCCACGGCTATTGCCCCGTGCTAATCCATACGTCAAATGGGCATCTGCCAACTCGGCATCTGCAAACATTGCACTGACGGCAAAACCACGTTCGTGATGAACCCTAACCTGTTGATGCTACGTACTGATGTGCTTGATGCTAGTACTGTAGAGCAATGAGTCGTATGTCAACACAAGCACCGAAGTCAACATTACCTTCCTTCAATTAGGCCAACTGGCGGTGAATCGAGGACGTACAGTACATACTAACGCAACTAAAATGAGCTCTAACATGGAAATTAAGCGTTTCCGGATACATGTCCACATAACATCTTTTCTTTATTTGTGTGTGAGGAATGTTTCCTGAAAGTTTGGTTGTACCTTTTTTGTAACACCCTGTATGTTAAGAATCTGTGGTAGAAAGAAAACATCTTCCGTTATTGTACTAAAAACTTTCTCTGAGAATTACTTCGAACAATTAGCTCATGAGCCCACACGAATTGTAAATGGTTGCGAAAACACACATGACGGACACAGGGATTCCGAAAACAAAGGAAGTTGGTTACAGTACGCTTGTTCACCTACTGCTTGAATTCTGCTCAATAGTGTGGGATCCGTACCAGATAGGGTTGATATAATAGATAGAGAGGATCCAACGGAGAGCAGCGCGCTTTGTTACAGGATCATTTAGTAATAGCGAAAGCGTTACGCAGATGATAGATAAACTCCAGTTGAAGACTCTGCAGGAGAGACGCTCAGTAGCTCGGTACGGGCTTTGTTCCACCAGTTTCGAGAACATACCTTCACCGAGGAGTCAAGCAGTATATTGCTCCCTCTTACGTGTATCTCGCGAAGAGACCATAAGCATAAAATCAGAGAGATTAAAGCCCACACAGAGGCATACCGACAATCCTTCTTTCCACGAACAATACGAGACTGGAGTAGAAGGGAGGTACCCTCCGCCACACACCGTCAGGTGGCTTGCGGAGTATGGATGTAGATGTAGATTAGTGAACACAAGGTCTTTGTAGCGAGGCTTAAAACCATATCAACCAAAACCACAAAAAATAAACGCATAATATATCTATTTAAAACAGCAAATAAAAATTCTCTTGATGCCTTCCTAAGAGATAGTCTCCACTCCTTCCAAGCTAATTATGTAAGTGTAGAACAGATATGGCTCAAATTCAAAGATACAGTATTGACGGCAATAGGTAGATTCATACCGCATAAGTTAATAAGAGACGGGACTGATCTACCATGGCCCACAAAACACGTGAGAACACTGTTGCAGAAGCAACGAAAAAAGCATGCCAGATTCAGAAGAACGCAAAATCCCCATGTTTCAAGGAAGCTCAAAGTTTAGTGCAGACGTCAATGCGAGATACTTTTAATAGTTTCCACAATGAAATATTGTCTCAAAATATGGTAGAAACCCCAAAGAGAAAAAGCTGTCAATACCGTCACTTCGCGATAGCGATGGAAAAGTTACCGATGATGGTGCCACAAAATCTGAGTTACTAAATACGGTTTTCACGAAAGACGACGAAGTAAATATTCCATAATTCGAAGCCAGAACTGCTGTTAGCATGAGTGACATAAAACTAGGTACCTTAGGTGTTGCGAAACAACTCAAATCACGTAAGAAAGGCAAGTCTTCCGGTCCAGATGGTTTACCAATCAGGTTCCTCTCAGAGTATGGAGACACAATAGCGCCTTCCTTAGCAATCATATACAACTGCTCACTTGACGAAATGTCTGTTCCTAAAGACTGCAAAGTAGCACAGGTCACACCAATATTCAAGAAAGGGAATAGGAGTGACTCATTGAATTACACACCCATATCAATTTGCAGTAGGATTTTGAGGCATTTACTGTACTCGAACATCATGAATCACCTTGAATAAAATGACTTATAGATACGTAGCTAACACGGATTCAGAAAATATCTTCTTGAGCAACACAGCTAGCTCTTTATTCCCATGAAGTAATGAGTGCTGTCGACAAGAGATCTCAGATCGATTCCATATTCCTAGATTTCCAGAAGGCTTTTGTACCGTTCCTCACAAGCGACTATTAATCAAATTGCGTGTATATTTAGTATCGTGTCAGTTGTGTGACTGGATTCGTGATTTCCTCTCAGAGAGGTCACAGTCCGCAGTGACAGACGCTAAATCATCGAGTAGAACAGAAAGGCGATCCGCAAGGTAGTGTCATAGGCCCTCTGCTGTTCCTGATTTACATAAATGATCTAGGCAATAATCTGAGCAGCCCCCTTAGATTGTTTGCTGATGGCGCTGTCATTCACCGTCTAGTAAAATCATCAGACGATCAATTCCAATTACAAAATGATCTAGAGAGAATTTCTGTATGGCGCGAAAAGTGGCATTGAGCACTAAACAAAGAAAAGTGCGAGGTCATCCACATGGGTACTAAAAGAAGTCCGATAAATTTTGGGTAAACGATAAATCGCACAAATCTAAGGGATGTCAATTCGACTGACAATTACGAGCAACTTAAATTGGAAAGACCACGTAGATGATATTGTGGGTAACGCGAAACAAAGACTATGTTTTGTTGGCAGAACACTTAGAAGATGCGACAGACCGACTAAAGAGACAGCCTACATTACACTTGTCCGTCCTCTGCTGGAATATTGCTGCGCGGTATGGGATCATTGCCAAGTAGGATTGATGGAGGACGTCGAAAAATTGCAAAGAAGGGCAGCTCATTTCGTGTTATCGCGCAATAGGGGTGAGAGCGTCATTGATAAGGTACACGAGTTTCGGCGAGATATATTTACCCGTGGTCTATCGGTATCGTCTTTGATTCGTAATCAAAACGTCTTCGGTCCCGGGTTCGATCCCCGCCACTGCCTAAATTTTGATAAATAATCAGCAATGGCGGCCGAAGACTTCTGGCATAAGAAGTCAGCCTCATTCTGCCAACGGCCTTGTCAAAGAGGGCGGAGGAGCGGATAGAGGTTCAGCGCACTCTCTTGTCCTAGGGGTGGGGAAATTGCCCCTAAAGGCGGAAGAATCAGCAATGATCAACGACATGAGGATGCAGAAGGCAATGGAAACCACTGCATTACAGACACGTAACATGTATCCACAGGACATGTGGCCTGTAGTTGAAGAAGTGTCATGATGATCTCTCCATTGGCAAAAGATTTCGGAATAGTCCCCCATTCGGATCTCCGGGAGGGGACAGCCAAGGGGGAGGTTACCATGAGAAAAAGATTGAATAATCAGCGAAAGGATATTGTTCTACGAGTCAGGGCGTGGAATGTCAGAAGCTTGAATGTGGTAGGGAAACTAGAAAATCTGAAAAGGGAAATGCAAAGGCTCAATGTAGATATAGTAGGGGTCAGTGAAGTGAAGTGGAAGGAAGACAAGGATTTCTGGTCAGATGAGTATCGGGTAATATCAACAGCAGCAGAAAGTGGTATAACAGGTGTAGGATTCGTTATGAATAGGAAGGTAGGGCAGAGGGTCTGTTACTGTGAACAGCTCAGTGACCGGGTTGTTCTAATCAGAATCGACAGCAAACCAACACCGACAACGATACTTCAGGTATATATGCCGACGTCGCAAGCTGAAGATGAACAGATAGAGAAAGTGTATGAGGATATTGAAAGGGTAATGCAGTATGTAAAGGGGGACGAAAATCTAATAGTCATGGGCGACTGGAATGCAGTTGTAGGGGAAGGAGTAGAAGAAAAGGTTCCAGGAGAATATGGGCTTGGGACAAGGAATGAAAGAGGAGAAAGACTAATTGAGTTCTGTAACAAGTTTCAGCTAGTAATAGCGAATACCCTGTTCAAGAATCACAAGAGGAGGAGGTATACTTGGAAAAGGCCGGGAGATACGGGAAGATTTCAATTAGATTACATCATGGTCAGACAGAGATTCCGAAATCAGATACTGGATTGTAAGGCGTACCCAGCAGCAGATATAGACTCAGATCACAATATAGTAGTGATGAAGAGTAGGCTGAAGTTCAAGACATTAGTCAGGAAGAATCAATACGAAAAGAAGTGGGATACGGAAGTACTAAGGAATGACGAGATACGTTTGAAGTTCTCTAACGCTATAGATGCAGCAATAAGGAATAGCGCAGTAGGCAACACAGTTGAAGAGGAATGGACTTCTATAAAAAGGGCCATCACAGAAGTTGGGAAGGTAAACATAGGTACAAGGAAGGAAGCTGCGAAGAAACCATGGGTGACAGAAGAAATACTTCAGTTGATTGATAAAAGGAGGAAGTACAAACATGTTCCGGGAAAATCAGGAATACAGAAATACAAGTCGCTGAGGAATGAAATAAATAGGAAGTGCAGGGAAGCTAAGACGAAATGGCTGCAGGCAAAATGTGAAGACATCGAAAAAGATATGATTGTCGGAAGGACAGACTCAGCATACAGGAAAGTCAAAACAACCTTTGGTGACATTAAAGGCAACGGTGGTAACATTAAGAGTGCAACGGGAATTCCACTGTTAAATGCAGAGGAGAGAGCAGATAGGTGGAAAGAATACATTGAAAGCCTCTATGAGGGTGAAGATTTGTCTGATGTGATAGAAGAAGAAACAGGAGTCGATTTAGAAGAGATAGGGGATCCAGTATTAGAATCGGAATTTAAAAGAGCTTTGGAGGATTTACGGTCAAATAAGGCAGAAGGGATGGATAACATTGCATCAGAATTTCTAAAATCATTAGGGGAAGTGGCAACAAAACGACTATTCACGTTGGTGTGCAGGATATATGAGTCTGGCGACATACGATCTGACTTTCGGAAAAGCATTATCCACACAATTCCGAAGACGGCAAGAGCTGACAAGTGCGAGAATTATAGCACAATCAGCTTAACAGCTCATGCATCGAATCTGCTTACAAGAATAATATACAGAAGAATGGAAAAGAAAATTGAGAATGCTCTAGGTGACGATCAGTTTGGCTTTAGGAAAAAGTAAAAGCAACAAGAGAGGCAATTCTGACGTTACAGCTAATAATGGAAGCAAGGCTAAAGAAAAATCAAGACACGTTCATAGTATTTGTCGACCTGGAAAAAGCGTTTGACAATATAAAATGGTGCAAGCTGTTGAAGATTCTGAAAAAAGTAGGGGTAACCTATAGGGAGAGACGGGTCATATCCAATATGTACAACAACCAAGAGGGAATAATAAGAGTGGACGACCAAGAACGAAGTGCTCGTATTAAGAAGGGAGTAAGACAAGGCTGTAGCCTTTCGCCCCTACTCTTCAATCCGTACATCGAGGAAGCAATGATGGAAATAAAAGAAAGGTTCAGGAGTGGAATTAAAATACAAGGTGGAAGGATATCAATGATACGATTCGCTGATGTGATTGCTGTCCTGAGTGAAAGTGAAGAAGAATTAAATGATCTGCTGAACGGAATGAGTACACAGTATGGTTTGAGAGTAAATCGGAGAAAGACGAAGGTAATGAGAAGTAGCAGAAATGAGAACAGCGAGAAACTTAACATCAGGATTGATGGTCACGAAGTCAATGAAGTTAAGGAATTCTGCTACCTAGGCAGTAAAATAACCAATGACGGACGGAGCAAGGAGGAAATCAAAAGCAGACTCGCTATGGCAAAAAAGGCGTTTCTGGCCAAGAGAAGTCTACTAATATCAAATACCGGCCTTAATTTGAGGAAGAAATTCCGAGGATGTACGTCTGGTATGTATGTATGTATGTATGTATGTATGGTAGTGAAACGTGGATGTTGGGAAAACCGGAACAGAAGTGAATCGAAGCATTTGAGATGTGGTGCTATAGACGAATGTTGAAAATTAGGTGGACTGATAAGGTGAGGAATGAGGAGGTTCTACGCAGAATCGGAGAGGAAATTAATATGTGGAAAATACTGATAAGGAGAAGGGACAGGATGATAGGACATCTGCTAAGACACGAGGGAATGACTTCCATGGTACTAGAGGGAGCTGTAGAGGGCAAAATTTGTAGAGGAAGACAGAGATTGGAAGACGTCAAGCAAATAATTGAGGACGTAGGTTGCAAGTGCTACTCTGAGATGAAGAGGTTAGCACAGGAAAGGAATTCGTGTGGCGGGCCGCATCAAACCAGTCAGTAGACTGATGATACGAAATTCCAATCACCATCTTTCTCTTCCGAATGTGTAAATATTTTTTTGACACCCACCTACGTAGGGAGAAATGATCATCATAATAAAATAAGAGAAATCAGAGCACGAACGGAAAGATTTAGGTGTTCCTTTTTCCCAAGCGCCATTCGAAAGTGGAATGGTAGAGAAGTAGTATGAAAATGGTTCGATGAACCCTCATCCAGGCATTTAAGTGTGAACTGCAGAGTAACCATGTAGATGTAGCTGTTGACGTAGACTTTATTGTCGCGCCTCGTACTGCACTCACAGTTATCGTGCTAGTTGTTGCCACCGTTGTTGGGAAAGACGTGGAGCGTGACGAGATGTGAGTAGCCATCAGCAATGTCCACGTAGTACACAGGTGTCGACCTGTCTCGGAATGCTGGCTCACACACCTGGACCCCAGCTGAAACCCTGCGCGCGGTAGGACTGACTCCACTGTTGGGCATCGGAGGCGCGGTGCGTGTTTCTTGCGGCAGCCGTTCGCCCTGTCATACTCTGACAAGAAAGGTGATTCGTGTGACCAGGCAACACTTTTCCATTGATTTACGGTTTGGTCTCGATGATCCCATTCCCTCCGCAGCCCTAACGTGGGAACATGTGGAGGAGCCCCGTCTTCCACAACACGCGCTGAGCGACGTCTTCCGAAACATTTGCGCTCGTACGTCATAGCACTGCGTCGTCAGACCGGCAACACCGTGTAGCGTCTGTCCTACTTTTCAGAGTAGGGAAGTGTACGGCAGGGGATCTCTCCATCTGCGGTTCTTGTCACCGTTACAATGATTCTCCATTCCTTTGTGAACCATAACTCCATTGACAAACTTTCAGAGATGGTAGTATGGAGCAAAACAAGAAATAAATATTTTACCGACATTTGCTGTACAAGAGCTATGAGCACCTGTTTAGTAGAATAATTGTTTTTCACAGCAGCAAAGACGAGCTCCCAGCTCTTACGGTATGCACTTTAGAGTGCACGTTTTCTAGACTTTTTTGGCCCGTACTAACGCCGCTGTAAGATTGCCGGTGGAGTTCCGGTTCACGGTGTGTTGTCTCTCCATCGCGCCACGTACTCGCAATTTCAGCACCTGCTGGCCTTCCGTCTCTCGGCGAACAGCCGCAGTTTCTGCTCACAGCTCATAAGCATATTTCAGCAGCTTTTTACTCGACAGAAGGATTCGTTAAATATAAACAAACTTTTTTCTTTCTTTATAAAACTGTTTCTTATTGCCTAATAGAACTTCCGCTGCCAGAGTTGTAACAGGGCAAATTATTTATTATCGGTGTTCTTCCGCGCATTTTAGCACAAATGCTGACACCACTAAAAGGAAGAAATAATTGTAATTTAAAGATAGTTGTCGTATACTAGAACTCAATGATTCAGGTCCCATAAAATTGAAATTCTCTACTTTCCGAAACCGTCTGATGTGCTGAGAGTAGTCTCAACAAACGGCGGAAGACTGCAGACTGCAAAAGTGCTAATATTCAGTTATTCCATAACCAGAAAGAATACAGCGCACAAACTAGAAACTTTTTCTGTAGTACCAGATAGTTCATAGCTACCCATTTTATTCACTCTCCTGTTGTCCTTTGTCTGCCGTATACCTTACAGGAACTTTTAGATGATGACGCTCGAGCAGCTGCTCGTATCCTTAGTTTTATTACATTGAAGGACTTGTCCAAAAAGATCTAACTCTCTTATTTTGTTTACGTGCGTCTATGTAAGTACTTTCTGGTGCTGCCTCCTTGCGTTTTTTTCTACGCTATTAGTGCACTAATGTTTGTGACTGGGCGCTAATGACCTTAGTAGTTGAGCGCCCTAAACAAAACAAAAAAAAGATACTATCTCCCGAGGTCACCCTATAACATCGGCCAACAGTCTGGTCACGATGCTTCAGATTTCCTTCAGTATTTGGAGAGATCGAGCAGCTTAGAATCTCTTCTGACTACGCAGCACCTTGGCCCATCTTCTCCGCTGGCGATCGCCGAAATCACTCGCGATCACTCAATAACAAACAGCACTGCGAGACTCCGGTCCATCAGCGTACAAAGCCACGTCTGCTGTGGAAGCGAAGTAAAGTGTTTCCACTTTGTCAGATTCAGGCAGCTGAGGTTTATCTTAATCCGTTTGAGGCCCTCAGGGGCTCAGAATTCGTTTGCTGGCTGAGTGCTGAGCGATCCTCGGGTTACTGACGTGAGATGCGGTGTGGTGACAGTCCCCTGTCACCTTAAGCTCTAGACATGTTCCAGCGACCACCGTGCGGCGCGGCGGTGGAACGTTTTGTGTCACAGGAGATGATGGTCTCTTTACCCGCACGGATCGCGGGGATAGCAGAACCTCTGTATAAAAAAACCTCGAACTTCAGGTGTGCTGTGCGCTGCTGAGATGCGTAGCTGTTGAGGAGGATCAGTCGCTAGCGGGCAACATCTGGAGAAGCTGCTGCACCTCAGCTATATAGAGCTTACTCTGGGTGGACTGTCTTTCCTACCTGCTCGCGGGAACACCACGAAGCATAAATCACATCTTTCTACTACCAGAGGTTCGGGTTCGCCGTTGGGCAGTATTAACACCCAAATTCCTAAGAGGCCTCGAGTGACTAGTCGACGTGGGTCACCATTTCTCAATGTCAAGGACAGTACTCAAAGTAACGGACCACATCCTGTGATAGAAACGTTGCTGGTGCCAGGAAATGTGTGGAAGGTTCATTTCAAAAACTGTTGGAGTTCTACAGAGTGATTTTTTCCACCGTGTTCAAACTCTAGGTACTGAGCGATGAAAGGACACAGAAAAAAAGATCTAATGAACTTATGTCCCGAATTGCGTGTTTTCCATGCTAGAAACCATTTATTCACCTTCTAGTGGATGTGATACAGCGTTGTGCACTGGTGCCGTATACGGATTGAGTGTGTGCCTTCGTGGTGTTTACTTAGGTAAAGGCAGATGGCAGTGGAGAGCAGGCAGGCAGCAAAGTTGTATCAGGAGACCTATATCCACAGGCAGCTGCAGCATTCAATGTCTGCAGGAGTGTTTCGCCGTTTGTCTGAGACAGGGTCGTTTTAAGGATGCAGGAAATCAGCAAGGATATACCTGAAATGTTCGGACACTAGACTTGGAGGAAAATGTGATTAACAATGTGGAAGGCGACCGCCGTGTCAGTACCAGGCAGTTGGTCCGCCAGTACTGGGTAAGCCGGACGACCGTGTGGAGCAATCTCCATGACAATCAAATGTCTCTCATCAGCAGTAGTTGTGTCACTGGTTTCTTCACAAGGCAACCACGATTTCGGATTTGTGTCATCCATCCTCTTAACGCCTGAGGCCTCCTTTACACGGAGTGGTATCTCCAACTTTCATAACGGTTATCGGTGGGATATCATGGAGAACCCTGGCGGTATGGTGACTGCGAATCACCAGCACGGTGCCGCCGGAGTGTCTGGGTGACCATATTTTGGGGACAGTCTTTCTTCAACATCGCCCAAACGGCCGGAACTATCGACATTTCATGCAGGTGACTTTACCTCCCTTGCTGGAAGCAGTGCCATTGATGGTTAGAAGGGTTATGTGGCTGCTACACGATGGTGCTCTAGCCCACTTTGCCATTAACGTCCAGACGCATTTCATTCGTGTCTTCCATGGTCAATGAATCGAACAAGGGGGTCCAGTTGTAAGGTATGCTCGTTCACTGGATGTCAACCCGTGCGATTTCTGGTTATGGGGCCATTTCAAAAGTATTGTGTATGCAGGGCCCATTCCGGATGTGGAGACACTGGAGCAGCGTAGTCACGCTGCCACTGTTCCGATGCAGCCAGACCGATGAGCACGTCTGAGGCAGAACATGTTACAGCGAGTACATGCATGCGTTGAGGCACATGGAAACCATTTTTTAACACATACTGTAACCGTGGCTGCGTGGTACAGCGCGTATTAGACAAGTCTCTGTAATAATGTATGATTGAACAAATGGAAGTCATGCATATCTGGCCATAAGTTCATTAGGCCCTTCCTGTTCCATATCCTCTCATCGATAAATCCCTAGAGTTTATACACAGTGGAAAAAATCACCCTGACTGCTGGTCAGGAGCACGGTTTTCAATGCAGTGCGCCACCCACATATGTTAACTGCTACCATGCCCATCCAGATTGGAGCGGGTACTGCTCTGTCTTCACCAAATAAAAGGATATTCAAGTCACCCTATGTGTGTCTCAGTCTGATGTATGGAATGTATTTAAGGCCATTGAGTCGCCAACTTTTAAGTCTTTTGCCTCGGTGTTTGCAACCTGTCCAAAAGATCAGTGATCTGTGTTACCACTCAGACCACATCCATCTGCATCTGCCACCTTGCGCCGCTGGTCCCGCAGCGCATCCTTCCTATCGCTGAAGCACTGAAAGTTCCCGAAGATAATGGCGTGATACATAGCAAACACTCATTGCAGACAACAAAAGGGAGTGTTTTTGTTACCACCCCAGAATGGCAGCTGGGGGTAAAGGCCAACTGGCAAAAACAATCCGTTCTGAAGCCATCAGACCGTGCGATATTGGTCTTCCGATGGATCTGATGATGACCAACCGTCGCCTGAGGGAACCAGCGATTCCTTCATGTGATAACTCCCTCCCCCTCTGTTGGATTCTTCCTAACACCTTGGAATGACGAGGGCGAAGACATGGCTTCTATACTGCAGTGGAACTTGAATGTTTTCAGGACACGTGTGGAGGAACTAGAAGGTAGACCAGTGTCCCTCTGCCTTCAAGGAACACATTTTAAATTGCATCCGAGGTACTCGGGTGTCCAGCCGGATCCGATCGTCGAAGTTCCACGATATTTCGACGAACAACCGTTCCGCCATCATCAGGTGGTGCTGATGGAATGGTCTGTCTGCGCTGTGTCCGTGGTATTTATGTCCGCGGGGTCCCGAGTCGTACCCCGGCGCGGACAGCCGGCGGGGCGCCTGTTGGGGGGGGGGGGGGGGGGGGAGGGGAGGAGGGTAGCTGCAGCCACGTCCGGTGGTAGGCGCAGCTCATCTCCGCCCGTCGTGGCGGAAGGATAAGTATCTCGCGTCCACTCGCGCCGTTGCTCTTTGATAGTGTTTAATTTTCCAGGCCTTGCTAAGTTGAAACCCGGTGTCCCTGTCGATGAGGTTATCTGTTACGCGAATTTCTATGGCCTCCTTGTGTATACTGTCCCAGTAGGCACTTGCGGCCCTCAGGATTTTTGTCTCTTCGAATTTAGCTGTGTCTCCGACTTAAGTGCAGTGTTCTGCTAGGGCCGAATGGCTGGGTTGGCGTAAGCGGGTGTGACGTTCGTGTTCCTGGCATCGGTCCTCGACCGTGCGAACTGTTTGGCCGATGTAGGATTTGCCACAGCCGCACGGGTTTTTGTGTACGCCCGCTTTATTAAGACCTACGTCATCTTTTGCCGTTCCTAGTAGGTCACGAATCTTTGCTTGTGGTCGGAAGACTGTGTCAATCTTGTGCCGCCTTAACAGTCTCCCTATTTTTGACGACACGTTGCCAGCAAACTTCAGAAAGGCCAGAGCTTGCTTCTCTTTTTCGGGTTGTTCTTCATCTCAGTTCTTGCTGCCCTTGTGTTGTCGGAAGAAGGTCCTTTGGATTTGGCGGTTGCCATACCCATTCTCGCAGAACACGGTCTCCAGGTGTTTGAGTTCTGTTGGCAAGTTCTGTTCATCAGAGATCGACTGTGCTCTATGTACCAAGGTGTTGAGCATTCCATTAAGCTCCACCGGATGGTGGCAGCTGGAGGCATGTAGGTACAGGTTAGCGTGAATCGGCTTGCGGTACACACTGTGACCCAGTGAGCCATCTGACCTACGTTCCACTAGGACATCAGGAAAGGGTAAGTGTTCCCTCTTTCTCAGTCTCCATGGTGAACCGAATGTTACTGTGGACTGAATTTAGATGTTGTAGAAAAATCTGTAGCTGTTCCTGGCCATGTGGCCAGATGACGAACGTGTCGTCCACGTAGCGAAAGAATCGTACAGTTTCAGTTCGGCGGCTTCCAGTGCTTCCTCTTCGAAACTCTTATGAAACGTCCCCTTTGAACAATTTATACACGACTGGTCTATGTGAAACGTCCTCTTTGAAAAATTTATACACGACTGTGCTTAATCTGACACACAATATTTTTAGCGCAACGCAATCTGACTTTCAATAATCCCTACAAAAGAATGGCCCTGACTAACATTAACCTATACCTTTCACAAATCACTTACCTCACAAAAAAATCTTCGTTACTCGAACTACTGCAATACAGCGAGCACCACTACTGCCAGCTAAATAAAAGATTCTAACTACGGAAGGCACTAGCTACTGATAGGTATAGTTAGCAAATTAAAGATTTTAATAGAGAACAAACAGTGTATTTACCTTAATAGTCAAAATATATATGATAGTTCATGACATCCAGTCTTACAAATTACAAAACTCCGCCATCTCTCTCCCCACGTCCACCACTGCTGGCGGCTCACCTCCAACTGAGCAACGCTACGCGCTGTTAGCATCCAGCTGCCGCTGCCCGACACTACAATGGCAGACAACAATGCAAACTAGCCACAGACTGCGCACAGCACAGCCAGTGAGATTCATACACAGCGCTATGTGGCGTTACCAATAAGAAAACCTAAACAGCCTACTTACATAGCCCCCATGCTCCCCACAAAAAATATTTACAAATTGTTTTGGGCAGTGGCCAATAATGATTTGATAAAATTTTTCATAATTACTATTACAAAGATATCAAATGCACACACTTATTGATACAATGTTGGTCAGGAGCTAAAATTTTCTCACAGTCCATAAAGACAGTCCTGATCGTTCATCACAGTAAAATTGCAGTGTTTTTTTTTTTTTCAAAGTCTGAGCAATAAAAGAAATTGCACTTGGAAGTAGTGGATTTCTAAGCAGTCTTGAAGAAGTAGTGTTGTCCTTCCAACGAAAGAAAGTGCTGACTCTCGACATGCAGACAGGTAATGGGCCACAGCAGAGTCAGTCGACGTTGAAGACTATCGATAGGTAGCTCATCACAGAGCAGACCCACTGTAGTCCTGGTAGAGAGATTACTATTGGTGGGCCACCAGAGGTGCAGACCCACTGCAGTCCTTGTAGAAATAATGGTATTGGTGGGTCATCAAAGGTGTAGACCCACTGTAGTCCTTGTAGAGATGGCCAGCAGCCATCTGTTTGACTGTGCAGGCGCACAATCACCATTGAAGAGTCTTGCAGATAATATAACAAGTCCATAACCACCACTTGTGCACTCGGAAAAATTGTTTTTGAAATGTCCTTAGAACCAGCAATGCTGTTATCCAGTCCCTTACTGAGTTATTAACACATGTGCAAACACTATCAGTCCCTACTTCTCACATATTGTCCATATACTATGACCAACAGAAATGTGTGCAGTGAAATGTAATTTACAAGTTACTTAATTTGATGAACTGGTGTCAATTACAATTTTATAACATAAGAATACAATAACAAAGGTACAAAATATATCATTAAAGAACATAATAGTACAGATAACATTTGCAGTAATACAGGCTTTACAATAGAATCGAAATAGCAAATACATCAGTGTTACAAAAATTATGACATAAGTACATACATAAAAGATCAGAATAACTTTTGAAACATCAACTTCACACATGAGCATTAGAACAAAACAGAATAAATAATGTGTAAACATCTTTACAAAGTAAATAGCATGTTATTATTGCAAATTATATTTGAGGATAACAGTATTCCTCATCATAGTGAATGTAGCTTAGTATTAGAAAAATTCTGCAACATAAGTCTTATCAGATAAACATTTAAAGACAGGAAGAACATAAATACACAAGGGTACACAAACACATAGTGGGATAACACAAGGAAAGGGCAGGGTTTGTTTTACTGCAGTATTTTGCAAACAAAACTTTCTTTACTTCTCGGAGATCTCCCTTCGTTCTTCATTATTTCCAAAAAGTCCTATCTATACCTGCTTTCTGTACTTTTCTCATCGTCTTTCAAAAATAGTTTTTCTCCACTGTACACTACTTTTTTTGGCCAAATCATTTTCATATAGCTTCTCAATGCTTCTCTTCCAATTCATCATAGTTAGTTTCTTATTTAGTCTACCCCCTCTTAAGCTAACTTAAAATCTACTGAGCTCAGATGCTAAACTAAGGGACGACGCAATGCAGCAGCACAAAACGATTAACACAAACAGCAATGAATAAAAAATGCAAGTAAGCATAGCAAGCAGCAATAAATGTAATAACTTATACCTAAACATGACAAACCCACAAGCAGAAAAAATAGTACACTAAAGACAACAATGCAGATAAGGGAAAGTTATAATCACATCTTAATGACTATGTAATTAAAGTGGTGCACCACAACTTATTCTATTAAATAAATTACCAAGTACTTGAAAAGAAAATTATGTATGCAGTTCCTGTTACTAGTCCCTTCTTATTGTTCTTTCCTTTCCAAGTGCTCCTTTTTTTTTGAAGAATGTGGATCATAAAATTATTATTTAACAGATCTGTTGACAGAAAGTTTTCACATTAGCAAATGCATTTAATTTTATTTTATAAAACCAATGCTGTAACACAACTGGAAAACAGATATCAAATGAAATAAGCAATTATGAAAGCAAAGAATAAAAACATCATTCAATAGCTATGTGGCATTTCATAAGTCAGTAGAAGTTCTCTCAGATGTAAGAATGTTTCCAAGTAATGAGCATGTCGTATTTGCGACGCTTTCAACAATGAAATGTCAATAGCGAGGATAATGGCTTCCTTTTTTTTTTTACCTGTGCCTCTGAAAGGCACACGCTAATGCCTTGTTTCCTGGTGGCTGTCACCCAGCTGGGCGCCGACGACGCATTACGTCCAGGTGGTCACTTAACTTTCTTACCGAAATATTTACGACACCAGTTTCCGCTACAGTGGCAGTCTCATATAAAAAATTTCACAGGTCAAGCATTTGCGTTACAAATATGTAGAAACAAAATCCTGTAAATATAACAGTGTCCAAAAATTTTTGGCGGCCTTGTGATACATTCACGCGTATACACACATTTCATAACTCTTAAAGTACGATTCTTGGTTTCTAACATCCTTTTCATAAATCAGAGTCCCTAACCACTACTCATTATTCCTTACCTTATTACACATATGTATATTCGTCGACACTTCTTCATATGTCATCATAACAGATACGTAGCATAACCAAATAACTCATATAGCATCAGCTTAAGCATACTTCAGCAGCATAATTCACATCGTCGACGTAATAATAACATCATAACACCACAGTCAAAATCTCAAAATCTCCGTAGCTTCCTCCAATAATTTCAAAACCTAAAAAAAATTCTCTGCTCATGTCAAAAGTGTCATCTGCCTCAAACGTACTTTAAAAATCGTGATCCCATACCAAATATGTCATTCAAAGCTCTCATAGTATCACAATGTTTCCGAAAAAATATGAACAGTTCACAAAGTACAGACAAAATACAATTTCATAAGTGTGAAGTTATCCACCTGCGTAATTGCGTAAACATGTGTCACTGACGTAGTAAAAATATGTTTGTTTCTCTGTCTAATAATCAGATAGCTGTGTAACTCTGTGTTAGAGAAATATGGTACCGATGTGTAAAGTTGTATAAACAAATACCATATTAGCTAGGGCTCCTTGTGCTTGCCAAACACATGGTACACAAAGTAAGCGTGTACCCCCCTGAGGATTAATGTAATTATATCCTCAGGTGTTACAGATTACAGCAATGGAATGAAATGTATCACGGAAAACTTTCTTTGTAATTCAAATATGTTGAAAAATAAATAGTTCAATGCGTGTCCTGTAGCGCTAAATGCGCATCTTGCTGTAAGACAATCTCTGTGGAAGTGTCGTAGTTATTGTC
The DNA here is from genome assembly GCF_023897955.1 of Schistocerca gregaria. Taxonomy (NCBI): domain Eukaryota; kingdom Metazoa; phylum Arthropoda; class Insecta; order Orthoptera; family Acrididae; genus Schistocerca; species Schistocerca gregaria. The sequence continues at coordinate 20,961 of NW_026061735.1, forward strand.
CTCCGAAAGCTACGTTCTGCAGAAGTCAATGTACTTACCTCATGATAAAAGAAATTGAAATGCTTTGCGTATAGATATCTTAGTTATTACGCTTATTGCCGTGATGAAGTAAGTACTGTACTGTACGTATTGTTGTGCTACAGAAAAGGCTGTCTCATTGTAGCTATACCACAAACGTTACTACTAAAACATGTTTTACTTTCCAGAAAAATTAATAAAAACTGTGTAGATATAAAACAGATAAACTGCAAAAGCAACATTGTAAATTGTCACTCATTAGTAGCGTCGTGATATAATCGTGTAGCTGTCACATAAACTAACCACTGTATCATCTGGTATCTCACAGAAAGTACTTTAAATCCAGAATGTATTTTCAAGTAAACCAAAATGTTGCATTAAAATCTCATTAGCAATACTGGTAAATGTTCTAAGTATGTGAGCCTTATAGTCGTTACGTAATCGTGCAACTAACAAGCAAGAATGTACACACGAAATAACACAGTGATGTCTGTTCACTATAACAATGCACTCGTAAATACTGTCTAAATATGTTCCGTAGGTTCTAGACTGGATAGTGAACTTCAAAACATTGTTGCATTTTAACAGTTTCTAAGTGTGACAAAGCATACTAGAAATGTGAAGTGAAATGTTTTATGGCAAAGACAAAGTTAAAAAGCAGATTATCTTTCAATAAACGGTTTTACATGTGAAATGTGGTGTAAACCTTTACTCTTCCTAGTACGCAGACTGTCAACTGAAAAGCAATTATCATGTGGTTACGTCGGTAAGGAATACTGGAATGTTGCTCAAGGTTAGCGCCTATGTTATTTTTCTCTGAGGCCGCCGGCGCACGCGGCTGCCTGCGGTGGGAGTCATTGTCTGTCTCTTTGTTGGCGCGCGCCGTTATTGGGATTAGGAGACCTAACTTCTACAAATTCACCTTGTCGAGAGGGCCCTGCTCTGTTTGATTCCCGCCAGTTCTGCTGCAATTCAGGTCTGTCGTTACGATCATATCGTCTGTCGTCATGTCGGTAGATTCCATAGTTTCTTTCTTGTCGGTCACGTGGTGGAGAATTTCTCTCTGAATCGTAACTGCGCGCTGGACCCTTGCGTCTAAAGTTATTCTGTCTCCCTTGATAGTAATTATTTTGGTTCCCATATTGTCTGTTTCTCTGATTGTCTCTGTGATAGTCATTACCGCGGAGAGGTGACCTTTCCCTATAATTATTACTACTCTGCCAACGGTTGTCATACGGGTGGTGTCTGTTTTGGTCACGATTTGTATTGTGAGAATAGCCTTGTCGTGTCCAGTTATTATTTCTTTCATCGCGGAATTGCGACGGATGTGACCTGTAATTGTTGTGTTCCTGTTTTCGCGTTCCGCGATTGTCAGTGTCAATTTCTAATTCTTGTAAGAGTCCCTGAAAAGCTACAAAGTCGTCTTTGCAACGGCCTGCCAAAATAATATGCCGTAAATGTTCAGGCAATTTGATTAAGCAAATGCGGATGAGTTCTGACGGGCTGTATGGGTTTGACAGGTACTGATTCTTGTGCAACATGTCTTCAAAATATTTCACAAGACTGGAAAATTCAGATTGTTCGAAATGTTTCATCATCATGATGCCATGTTTTACTCGGTCTTGTGTGGCTTGGGACCAATGTGCTGAGAGGAAGGCATGGTAAAATTCTCCTTCACTGTGGCAATCGTGAATGACCGATCGCATTCTTACAGCTGGTTCATTCTCTAAGTAGCCACACATAAATTCTAATCTGTGCTCTAGTGACCAGTTGGGAGGAAAACAATGAGAGAATTGATGGAGCCACGCTTGTGGATGAATGTCGTTGCCAGAGTTCTTAAATGTTTTGAATTTACGTGTAGTAATGAACAGCTTATAGTCAAAATCATCGTGTCGGCGGGTAGCATATCGTTCATTGTTACGTCGTTTCGGCGGTTCCATCTCAAAATTCGGTGTACTTTGCCAATTACTTTCATGATTTCCGTAATGCCCTGTGTTATTATTTTGTGGTTGTTCTGTATTGCTATGTCCCTCTTCCCATACTGGGGCGCGAGTGTCCTCTGAAATATGTAATTCTTGTATTACTTGAGCCAACTGATCTTGTACTTCCCGCATTTCTCTTTTGTACTGTGTGTTGATTTGATTTTGATTCTGTTTGAATTTCCTAATTTGTTCATACTCTTCAGTGTCAGTGAAGGCTACAGGTTTTGTGTCATTCAGATCATCATCTACCTTCATAGATAACTTAGTGAACTGATCTGAAAGTTCGGCTACTTTATCCGACAGTGAAATTATTTCCTCTGTGTGTCTTTCTGAACCAATTTTCAGAGTATCTACTGTGTCCTTTAAGTTCGCTTGAGTTTTTGCAAGTTGCGTAACCGAATCGGTAGATGCAACTGAGTCAGTTTTAGCTTGCAAGGTCTCATGATTTTCATGAACAATAGTTTGCAGTTCTTTTATGGCTGCTTCGTGATTCTGTAATGCATTTTCATGCCGCGAAAAAATAGGTTGGAAATGCTCACAAATTTGTGTTTTTACGTCATTACAGACTTTTTGACATTTCGATTCGATGTTATGTAACTCATTAGTTAAATATTCACGTGTTTGTTCAAGTGTGGTGTCTAATTTTTGAAGCTTTTGTTCCATTGTGTCTAACGTTTGAAGCTTTTGCTGTGTTTGTCTCTGATTTTGTTCCATTGTGACTAACATTTGAAGATTCTGTCCCATTTGTTTCTGATTTTGTTCAAGCGTTGTGTCTAACTTTTGTAGCCTTTGTCCCATTTGTTGCATTAACTGTAATAACAGTGCACTGGTGTCTGAAACATGTTCCTCAGTGCTTTTCGGCAGTGCATTTGAACCGGCAATATTCGCATTTTGAAAAGCAGAAAATGTGTCTTGATTTATTTGAGAAAACGGTGAGGACGCAAAATCTGAATCTACAGTATTTGCTAGATTGTGTCCTGTCATTTCGGAATCCTGAAGCGAGCTGTTGCCGACCGATCTATCGATAATGCTTCCCCGTTCACTAATTGTTTCACTGCCTACACCATTATTTGCAGCCCGCTCCATTTCCCTATGCGCTATTACCAAATTACTACTTTGAACATTAGTGAATTCATTACATGGTGACGCTAACACACTGCTTTCGTCTTCACTGTCATTTCTCAGTTTACTTTGGAGCCTAGTGTTACGTTTTTCACACGCCATTATTGTCACAATTTTTCACACGACAACACAGAAAAACACAATTTGAAGAACAAAAATAAGAGAACACATTAACATAGCACTGAAAATAATATCTAGTTAATTGCAAACGCAGCTGCGAAATACTTGGTCCAAATCTATATGCATGCCACAACTGTTTTACTGTACAACAATGAAAGACTGCAACTACAAAGGAAATTCTCTCTATGATTACGCGCTAGCAATAAACAAAGGCTACACTAACTACACAAACTACAAGAAAAAAATCAGAAGATTCCAGTGAGGTATCCTTGGCTAAGGTTCGACATATGAAACGTCCCCTTTCAAAAATTTATACACGACTGGTCTATGTGAAACGTCCTCTTTGAAAAATTTATACACGACTGTGCTTAATCTGACACACAATATTTTTAGCGCAACGCAATCTGACTTTCAATAATCCCTACAAAAGAATGGCCCTGACTAACATTAACCTATACCTTTCACAAATCACTTACCTCACAAAAAAATCTTCGTTACTCGAACTACTGCAATACAGCGAGCACCACTACTGCCAGCTAAATAAAAGATTCTAACTACGGAAGGCACTAGCTACTGATAGGTATAGTTAGCAAATTAAAGATTTTAATAGAGAACAAACAGTGTATTTACCTTAATAGTCAAAATATATATGATAGTTCATGACATCCAGTCTTACAAATTACAAAACTCCGCCATCTCTCTCCCCACGTCCACCACTGCTGGCGGCTCACCTCCAACTGAGCAACGCTACGCGCTGTTAGCATCCAGCTGCCGCTGCCCGACACTACAATGGCAGACAACAATGCAAACTAGCCACAGACTGCGCACAGCACAGCCAGTGATTTTTCATACACAGCGCTATGTGGCGTTACCAATAAGAAAACCTAAACAGCCTACTTACACTCTCCACGAACAGGTTGGCCACCACTGGGGAGAGCGGGCTCCCCATGGCTACTCCGTCGCTCTGCTCGTAGTATTGACCAATGAAGACAAAGGATGTAAATGTCGGATTCTTGTAGTGCTATCTCCTTCAGGCGGCCAATGAAGTCCGTCGAGTTCCGGATACGGTGCACACATTTCCCCACATAAGGTCTTAGCATGCCCGCCAAGTGCTGCGTCAAAATATACGTCGGTGCCCCTATGTTGCTGACTATGGGTCGCATCCTTTCTTTGTGCGTTTTGGGAGACCATGTATCCTCGGAACTACCGCCGAACGTTGGCGAAGTCTTTTGATGTCCTTGTCCTTGAGCGCGCCATTTTTCAGCATCGTGGCGGCGCTTTGTTGTATCTTCCTGGTCCGGTCTGTGTTGATTTTCAGCAGCGTCTTCTGTTCGTAGTCGCGTCTCTCAAGGATGACTGTGGAAATTCCTTTGTCGGCAGGAAGAACGGCTATCTCCTTATTGTCTCAGAGGGCTCCTGGTGCTCCTCTTTCTGCTCCCGAGATGTTGCTTCTGGTCGGTGTTGCCCTTGAAACAATCCGGCAAGTTTCCATTCTGCTTTCTCATCTGGTAAGCCACGGACTGCCTGTTCTACTGAAAAGATTATTTCATTGAACGGCAGATATGCAGGTGTCGGTGCGAAATTGAATCCTTTTTCAAGTACAGCTGTAGCTGCGTCGTCGAGTGGTTTACCCGTGAGGTTAATCACGGTGCGCCTAGTGAGCACTATCTCATGTTTCGGTTTGCCAAGTAATCGTGGAAGCTTGGTCTGCTTCTCCGTGGATTTCCTGTGGGTCCAGTCTGCCTGGGCCCAGGTAACACCGTCCACCCATTCCCAGGAGTGGAGTACGGAGGATAATCGTAGTTGAACATGCAGCAGCTCCTTGGCGTTCTTGGCGAATTGTAAATGGGTGTAGCGAATGCTCTCCCTGACCAGGGCCAGACTGGCTCTTAACTTAATATGATTCGCTGCAGGCGTGCACTTTGTATGGTGTTTTCATCCCTACACCATAGTAAAAAGGCCAGAGAACTCAGCAGTCGTCCTCTCTGGTTCCGAAGCTTATCCAGTTTCTTCACCAGTTGGTACATATCCTCCCTGTTGAGGTTGGTAATATGTGACCTGAGGCTTTCCCGGCGAATGTGCTGTATATTACCATCCTCTCACAATTCCCTTTTCACACACACTTGCGTTCCAGCCCCACATGACAATCAGATGTTAATCTCCATTAACATGTCCTATCACACTACTTACGTCTCCGTATATTTCGCCAACTACCGCATCCTCTTCTTTGGACTTTGGCATATAAAGTTGTATTACAGTTGTCTGCAGAATCAGGCTCGAGCTCTTGGATCATAAACGAGTACAAATACAGACCGACAAATTAACTTTTCATCTTTTTCTCTATTTTCCTTATAGCATATTTATTAAATTTCGACCGTGTTTCTCTATTTAAGAGGTTTAATCTCGCGTATTTTTAAGTGTAAATTCATTCAGTCTGTAGCGCCGTAGTTGCTCACTGAACAACCAATTACGTAGCTCATTAACGCATCAGCGTCCATTGCTGACACATCAGGAAGATAGCAAGTTGGATAATTGTCTGCTTTTGTAGTTCACTTGTTCAGTTAGTGTTGCTAGGATGGCTAGGATTTGCCCCTTTCGCAGATACCGTTCTGGGCTGGAGAAACGCTAGTGAGCACTTAGTATGTCTGCCGTGGGGCCTCATCCCAGGCAATCGAGCGTGCTGGGTGCAGTCGTCTGCATCTTGTGAGCCACGCTGGCACCGACAACGACTGTCGCGTGGGGTAAGAGGCGATTCTCAACTCGTACAGGCAGCTGGCGGAAATGGCGAAGACTGCCGGTTTCGCACACGGGGTGCAGGCAGAGCTCCAAATTTGCCGCATCGTTCTCAGAGTTGATCGGGGTTTGATGCTTCCCGTGACGAATTCCTCTCGTGTGCTTACTCTTACTCTTCATCTCGGAGTAGCACTTGTAACCTTCGTGCTCAATTATTTGCTTGACGTATTCCAATCTCTGTCTTCCTCTACAGTTTTTGCCCTCTACAGATCCCTCTAGTACCATGGAAGTCATTCCCTCATGTCTTAACAAATGTCCTATCATCCTGTCCCTTCTACTTATCAGTGTATTCCGCGTATTCCTTTCCTCTCCGATTTTGCGTAGAACCTCCTCATTCCTTATCTGTCCACCTAATCTTCAACATTCATCTGTAGCACCACATCTCAAATGCTCCGATTACCTTCTGTTTCGGTTTTCCCACAGATCATGTTTCACTACTATACAATACTGTACTCCAGACGTACATTCTCAGAACGTTCTTCCTCAATTTAAGGCCGATATTTGATATTAGTAGACCTCTCTTGGCCAGGAATGCCCTTTTTGCCATTGCTAGTCTGCTTTTGATGGCCTCCTTGCCCCGTCAGTCATTGGTTATTTTACTACCTAGGTAGCAAAATTCCTTAACTTCATCGACTTCGTGACCATCAATCCTGATGTTAAGTTTCTCGCTGTTCCCATTTCTACTACTCATTGCCTTCGTCTTTCTTCGATTTACTCTCAATCCATATTGTGTACACATTCCGTTCAGCAGATCATTTAATTCTTCTTCACTTTCACTCAGGACAGCAATCACATCAGCGAATCGTATCATTGATATCCTTTCACCTTGTATTTTAATTCCACTCCTGAACCTTTCTTTTATTTCCATCATTGCTTCCTCGATGTACGGATTGAAGAGTAGGGGCGAAAGGCTACAGCCTTGTCTTACTCCCTTCTTAATACGAGCACTTCGTTCTTGGTCGTCCACTCTTATTATTCCCTCTTGGTTGTTGTACATATTGGATATGACCCGTCTCTCCCTATAGCTTACCCCTACTTTTTTCAGAATCTTCAACAGCTTGCATCATTTTATATTGTCAAACGCTTTTTCCAGGTCGACAAATGCTATGAACGTGTCTTGATTTTTCTTTAGCCTTGCTTCCATTATTAACCGCAACGTCAGAATTGCCTCTCTCGTGCCTTTACTTTTCCTAAAGCCAAACTGATCGTCACCTAGCACATTCTCAATTTTCTTTTCCATTCTTCTTTCAGTGATCTGTCAAACTCTTTACTCAGTATCGTATCTCCCATTTCATCTTCATCTACGTCTTCTACCATTTCCATAATATTGCCCTCAAGTACATCGCCCTTTTATAGACCCTCTATATACCCCTTCCACCTTTCTGCATTCCCTTCTTTGCTTAGTACTGGGTTTACATGTGAGCTCTTGATATTCATAGAAGTGGTTCTCTTTTCTCCAAAAGTCTCTCTAATTTTCCTGTAGGCAGTATCTATCTTACCCCTAGTGAGATAAGCCTCTACATCCTTACATTTGTCCTCTAGGCATCCCAGCTTAGCCATTTTGCACTTCCTGCCGATCCCATTTTTGAGACGTTTGTGTTCCTTTTTGGCTGCTTCATTTACTGAATTTTTATATTTTCTCCTTTCATCAATTAAATTCATTATTTCTTCTGTCACTCAAGGATTTCTACCTGCCCTCGTCTTTTTACCTACTTGATCCTCTGCTGCCTTCACTACTTCATCCCTCAGAGCTACCCATTCTTCTTCTACTGTATTTCTTACCCCCATTCCTGCCAGTTGTTCCCTTATGCTCTCCCTGAAACTCTGTACGACCTCTGGTTTAGTCTGTTTATCCAGCTCCCATCTCCTTAAATTCCCACCTTTTTGCAGTTTCTTCAGTTTTAATCTACAGTTCATAACCAATAGATTGTGGTCAGAGTCCACATCTGCCCCCGGAAATGTCTTACAATTTAAAACCTGGTTCCTAAATATCTGTCTTGGCATTATATAATCTATCTGATACATTCAAGGATTCTTCCATGTATACAACCTTCTTTTATGATTTTTGAACCAAGTGTTAGCTATGATTAAGTTATGCTCTGTGAAAAATTCTACCAGACGGCTTCCTCTTTCATTTCTTACCCTCAATCCATATTCACCTAATATTCACCTACTATGTTTCTTCCTTTTCCCACTCTGGAATTTCAGTCACCCATGACTATTAAATTTTCTTCTCCCTTCACTACCTGAATAATTGCGTTTATCTCATAATACATTTCATCGATTTCTTCATCATTTGCAGAGATAGTTGGCATATAAACTTGTACTACTGTGGTAGGTATTGGCCATAATACCGCGTTCACTATGATGTTTGTAGTAGCTCCTATTTTCCTATTCATTATTAAACCTACTCCTGCATTACCCCTATTTTATTTTGTTTTTATAACCCTGTATTCATGTTACCAAAGTCTTGTTCCTCCTGCCACCGAACTTCACTATTTCCCAATATATCTGACTTTAACCTATCCATTTCCCTTTTTAAATTCGCTATCCTACCTGCTCGATTAAGGGATCTGACATTCCACGATCCGATGCGTAGAACGCCAGTTTTCGTTCTCCTGATAACGACGTCCTCTTGAGTAGTCCCCGCCTGGAGATCCGAATGGGGAACTATTTTACCTCCGGAATATTTAACCTAAGAGGACGATATCATCATTTAACCATACAGTAAAGCTGCATGCCCTCCGGAAAAATTACGGCTGTAGTTTCCCCTTGCTTTCAGCGTTCGCAGTACCAGCACAGCAAGGCCGATTTGGTTAGTGTGACAGGGCCACATGAGTCAATCATCCAGACTGTTGCCCCTGCAACAAATACTCCCCCCCTCCTCCCTTCGTTGTAGTTGCACCTACGGTACGGCCATTTGTACAGCTGAGGCACAAAAAACAAAAAAAAATTCTCTAGGCTTACCTTACCACAGTTATTGTTCGATCTTGAGTACCGCCAGTTGGCGAGTTACAGCATACGATTCTAAATGAGGAGAGAAAGAGATGAGTTTACACCGTAGTAGTGTGCGATGGATTCCTCCAGGAAAAGACTTGACGTATCGCGGTATTGTTCCAGTAAGAGCAGTTACTAGGGTACTCGCAGTGACAGCTCGGTGGCCCCTGCGACACGACCGAGCCGCCGCCGGCTCCTCGGACTGCGAACGCACCGATCCGCCACTCACATTCACGTTCACGTACGCGTCCACGTCGCCCGCTTCCGCAGTCCTCAGGGCCAGTTCAGTACAAATACTAAGCTATTATAATATTACGTTACAAAATTGGTGCACAGAGTGAGTCTACAATTATAAAGTGAATTACATGTCCACAAGTGTAGCATAAAATATAATGAAGATCACAAAAATAAAGCAAGTCTCCTCTTTACAGAATCTAAGTAACTATTACCTTTATAACATTCTATGTTTACTCCTCTTTAATAATCGTCTTTTACGAGTTTACTGTTGATATTGTGTATTGTATCTTATTTACAAATAGTGCCCCTTATGACAAATCAGTTGTTGGACTTATTGTACATCCAAGTAATATTTTTCGTCGCAGATGTAGGGTCGGTACAAGATTTGATGAAAAAAAATAAAAGAAATATTTTTATTATGTAAAAAAATGAAAATGGATGAAAATGAAAATGGGGAAGAAATGGATTTAAATATTTATGTTATTTACTCTTTCAGTACGAACTTTGTTGTAGAACCCCTTATTTACGTGTGGTAATAAAAATTGATTTAGACAGAATTAAGCACATTTAAAATTACGTGAACCTTAGCAACCCTCTTATGCTGACAAATTAAAACTAACTGATTAATAACATTTATTTGAAATTTATTTAAATTAAATTTTTTTTTACGTAATTCGGCCTTGGCACACATTTTCTAGATGCAGTGGGTTTTTAAATATTTACTGAATTCTTTCCCGGCGTTAGCTATGGAACACAAGACTGTCTGTGTTAGCATAAAATGGTTAAATATTGCCAAGCCGACCTGAACGTTTAATTGTCATTGACAAACACACTTCACTATACGTTTAAGTTATTTGCTTTAGAAATGGAAAGAACCAACAGATTAACAACTTCAACGTTAATTATCCGCCTATGAATGCACAAATGTAAAACCAGTAATAAATTCAGTCAGCCTCAGGATCGCTGAAAAAGAAAAATATTTCGTAATTCACTGCTAATTTTACCTGCTCCCGATTTACGGGTTTGGTTAATTTTATAGCGGAACAATTCTTTAAATTAGGGCCGCTGCAAATCGTTCGGTCGCGGCACAGCCCAGCAACACCAACGATAATCGCTAAAAGTGCTGAAAATTCTTTAGAGAAATATTATAGATGACATGGGCAAGCTAATTTACATTAGTAATACACGATTTTGATGAATTATAATGTATTTAGACCATAACAATAATCAAAATTACACACCTTGATTATTTCTCCTCTAATGGCGGCTAAAGATAGATACAGACAAACGAAGTCTACTCATTCATATAATGCTACGTCACAGGTTCCTCTCTCTCTCAGCTCTAGAGAAAGACGACCAAGAATACACATTATGTAGCGCTTTTTATACTACTGCTGATTTTGAATATCTCTTTGTAATCTTACAACATTATTTTCATCTGTGGCTATATTTTACATTTTTTCATCGCAGATATTGAAATTTTTCGTAATTACATTATGAGTATAGAAATATTACAATCGTAAATACATCGAGAATATTATTACAGAAAATATTACAATAATAACTAACGTCCTTTACACAAAATTAAATAACATTTTTGTTAAACAATTACAGTACATTCGAATTGCTTCATAGCGGCGTACATAGTACAATTAAATGTCATTTCATTTTATTAATTGTGTGTGTGCTGCCAGGGAACATTACATTGCCCCCTGGCAGCGTTTGGCAAAGAGTTTCTATACTTTGACACAGTGGTGCCAGTAACGTTCTTTAAAATTCTGTTTTTTTTTTATATAGTGGAATGGCTCTTTTAATTCGTCCCAGGGTTATATATGTTTATGGCTCCCCCATTTGGGCGAAGGCAGACAGGAAACCTGGGCAAAACTGTGCCGGAGCCGAGCCATCCCAGTTGGTTCACGATTAATCTTGTCTCTGTAATAGTAATTGTTTTGAAATGATTTAGCAGTTTGTCATCAACGGTTGCATAATATCACAGTCACGTACAGTTCAACGAAAGTTTGTTGTGTGAGTTTAACAACTCGTAATTATCATTTTGCGATACACTGCAAGGTCACTCGTCCTATGATATATCACTTATTTTTTTGAAATCATGTAGTTCAACGTCACTTTCATAATGTTCTCACTACCTACGTGTTACAAATCCATCTCGTACACTTGTTAGTGTTCATTTTCTCTCGTCAATTTACGGGTATACATAATAAGTGTTCAATGTTTGTCAAAAATCGAGTTCATTGACATGTTATGCAGTTTGTAAAATATTTTGGAATATGTCAATAATGCTGTAGTTGGTGAGCGCTGTGGAGTGATTGTTGAGCGGCGATCGGCGCGGCGCGTCTGCTCCGTATAGGTCACCGCCCCCCCCCCCCCCCCCCCCCCCCCCATCGGTGTTGCCAGCTACGGCGCTGAGAGGCGTGTGGCTGTCTGGACTGCTACGGGTTGCTGCGGCCGCTGCATGGCTGAAGTAGCCGGATGCGCGTTGTATATCAGCTCGCCCGTGTGACGTCTTCTTGCAGTGCTCCAGCGAACATGCAACAAGTTCACAAACAATGAACTATCCTTATGGGCATTTTTCCTGCTGTGGGAAAGAACGCACACAGTTATTGGCAGTTATTATTCAGTAGGCCAATGTATCTCTGTAGTCAATGCGCTTTCCTGGCGTCCCTTGACACACAAAGAATATTTTTTTTTTTTTTTTTTTTTTTGGTACACACGCACAGTACAAGTTATAGTTTGACACTAGCTTGGTCCACCGTCTGTTATCGGCTCACTGTTCGTGTCGTGTTAGTTCCTTGTCCACTTGCACACACGGCGATGATACAGTTTTTTATTGCTTGTTCGAAACAACCTCGTTACGTATTGCTGCAGTTTTAACAATCACTGTCTGTCTCTGCCACACAATACTACACTTTTGTTTAAGTTTTTTTTTTACAATGTCCGTTGTGCAATTTTTTTCTAACAGCACATTCGTAACTTCTTTGTTCGCTCTTTACCAAGGTGTGTGATAATTGCGTACATGGTAATAAATATTAAAATTTCGTATTAGTTTACCCAAAAATCATCTATATTTATGTTCGAGTAGATTTTATTTGTGCATTCCAGCCGGATTCAGGCATATTGTTCAATAACTCCTTTGAAACTATGTCTCACTTTACTTGCTAGGTCCTATGTAACTACAGTGTAGTCTCTGTAGGCTAAAATTGACTTCGACTGTATCAGGCTAGCTCTTTCTACTGATTCGATCTGCACATGCTTCAATTGAAGCTTCTTTGTGCGTAACTTTGAGTAACTTAATTTTGCAATAAGTTTGCCTCCCATGGTGCCCTCGGGTCACTACTGGGTGCATTACTCTCTTTGATAATACCGGTTTGAAAATAAAATTGGCTCAAAATGGTTCAAATGGCTCTGAGCACTATGGGACTCAACTGCTGTGGTCATCAGTCCCCTAGAACGTAGAACTATTTAAACCTAACTAACCTAAGGACATCACACACTTCCATGCCCGAGGCAGGATTCGAACCTGCGACCGTAGCAGTCGCACGGTTCCGGACTGCGCGCCTAGTACCGCGAGACCACCGCGGCTGGCTGAAAATAAAATTCTCAGGGTCTCATATTATTAATATTATTCCGGGTTCGGACCTGTCAATCTGACAGCTACACACATATAGTTGTATATATACATGTAATAGAAAAGACTGTACCAAGAAATATTTCAAGTTTGACACACATATAGAATATTATGCAGCACACAAACTAATCACTACTAAAATGTTCCTCCTGACTGATCTCTGTCACAATTTAACACTACAAATAATTGCACTAATCAGGTCATCTGTGCAGACATTTAGAGCATGTTTAAGGTAACACTAATTAAAAAGAAGACATAACAAATAATCATAAACAAAAGAGAAAGTCAATCACATTCTTACAACTAAATACTTCTACACTTGTACATTCTTACAACTAAATACTTCTACACTAGTACATTATCTCTACAGATCACATCATTAATGTTCATTCATTTCCAAAAGAATGGTGTACCTTTTTACACATAACACATAGGACTATTAGTCATTTACTGTAGGAATATTTCACATCCTTACGCGAATAAAGTCCCCGTACTCTCCCTGATTGGGGATCTGCTAAGAGATAGCTACTATTTCCTTCTTGGACCAAGGAATGGAGTATGAGGCTCAACAGTAGGTTTTGTGAGGCTTCACCTCGATATTGTATTGATATCCCCTAACAATTCCTGGTCGTTCTGAAAATACTCTGCATAGTCAGATAATAACTGTACCAAATCCTGCTGTTGCATTGAGTTCAAATTTTCGGACTGTGATACTTTGTTCACAAGTGCGTCCACATTTGCTTTTAATTGATCACCTTGTACGTCTGGATAATAGAGATTTTGTCCTAGAGAATGATTATCTAAATGTAGTATCCACTGATTCCTACATTTTATTTTAATAGCATTACAATTAGACATAGGTACCTCTTCAGATCTGAGCATGGACAATTCTATCCTCCTACCCGTTTTCATCAAACTTAATTTTCCCCGAGAAAGGTCGATTACTGCGTCCCTTTCTCTCAAAAAATCTACCCCCAAAATGCAGGCTATCTTTAAACCCTCTACTACCAGGAACGAGCACGCTATGGCTTCTTCCCCTATATACATCTCTACCCGCACTTGGAGTTTAATTATTTGTCGCTGTGCACTGATGGCTCCAGTGACTTTGCAATTGTTCACAGGGAAAGTCAGCATACGCTTTTCTTTCCCCAGTACTCTGAATAAGTCCATACTCATGACACTGACAGTAGCACCTGTATCTACGATTGCTTGCACATCAATATTGTTAATTTTGATCTCTATTATCGCTTGTACTTTGTCTTTGTGCTCCTTTATGCACGTGGGTGGTTCAGTTATTAGTTCATGTCCCATCTGTACCCCGTCATTACACCTGAGGATACAGATTTACGATCTTTTGTTCTGTGTCGGGCTGCTCTCGCTCCAAACCTCAGCCGACGATGGAGAGCGTATCTCGGCTGAATCTAGTTTGTTGGATTATTACTGGTGGATGGGTGAGGCTGCTCTGTGTCGCTAATCTCCACTGTGTGTAAGTTGTGTTGCTTCGGCCGTAACGGTTGCGCAATTGGCGCATTTTGTGGTGGCGGTCGGTTATTGTCATATCTTTCACTGTTTTGCCGATCCGGTCTGGGCCTCTGGTTCTGTAGCCGAGTTCGGTTTGCATCGTTATAGGTATTGGTGTTCCACGGCCCCCTGGCATTTTTCCATCTACTATTGCTTGGTGGGCCTGTTTCATATCGGTCTTCCAACCTCCTTTTCCGGTCATTGTTCACCGGCGGACTATTGCCGTTCCGGTCTCTACCTCTATTCCAGTTTTGTACAAATCTGGTCTCCTATTGTTACCTCCGCCGTCTCCATTATTTGGTGGAGGCGTGTTATTTCGACCATTTCTGTAACCTTTTCCGTTACTTCTAGCCTGTTCAGAGGCTGCCTTAACATCCTCCTGAATCAGGTCAATCGAGTCCAGAACAGACAAGAAATGTTCCATGTCGTTCTCCGGTACGTGTATAAGTTTTTCCTTTACGTGTATCGGCAAGTGTGATTTCAAAAGTCTGATCAAATCCCGGGATGAAATCTGCTCGTCCCAGTAACGGGTCTTATTAATGTATTTCTCAAAGTATTTTCGCAAATTGCCTAATCGTGGAGAATACGGCTCTGTATTATATACTTCTTTCCGTAATCTCTCCTGAATACATGTTGATCAATATTTGGCCAAGAATGCTTTTTCAAATTGCTCATATGTGTCGCAACTGTCAGCTGCTTCGGTTGCCCATAATGCAGCATCTCCTTGTATGTAAGACATAACGAACTGTATGTTCTGTGTATGACTCCAAACACTAGGCAAAATGTTTCTAAATCCCTTGATAAATACTACAGGGTGAACAGATTTCTTCTCCGTTGTAAAGATCTGAAACTGTCGGTTTCTAATCAGGCTTTCTTCAATCACTATTTTGGAGTGACATCTGTTTATTTCGCTAACATTGGTTGCCTGTTCTGTCTCGCAGTCGCTATTTTTCACTGCTATATTTATATGCCTATCATTGTTGGACCTGGCTGGCGTCACACACGCCTGTCCGTCGCCGTGCAACAAACTGCTTTCCAGCTCCGCAAGACGACGGTTGACACTTCGCTGCCACCGCGGAATGTCAGTGTGTGCCGCCCGCCGCCCTCTTTAGGTCCTGCACATCCGCACTCGAGCCCAAGTCTTTGGCCTCAATCGCGGCGTGCACCTTCTCGTCTATTGCTTGACTGAGGTCGGTGTCTTTTGCCTCTAACCAGTACGTAAATTCCTTTTCAATTTTGTTCGCCTGTTCGGATATTTTCTGCTCTATTGCTTGACTTGTGTCAATTTCTAATTTTTCCATACTGTTATCCAGTAAACTGATTTCATCTACGATACTGGCGTTAGCCACTTGGATATTATCTACTCTTTCGCTCAGTTCTTGCACCGCTTTGGGTGTTGTTTCATAGTTTTGTCTCAAACTAACAATCTCACTTTGCATAGCTTCCAAAGATTGCATTAACTGCAAGCCTCTCTCATGCTGGCGTCGATCACGCTCTGCTTGTTCACGCATAAACGTGTGTGTGTGTGTGTGTGTGTGTGTGTGTGTGTGTGTGTGTGTGTGTGTGTGTAGGGGGCGGGGGTGGCTGCGGTTAGGGGGGGGGGGGTGTAATACAGCCAGGGCTGGGGCCACACACCCATTCATCGAACTACTCGTAACAGCTACTCTAAGAGAAAAATATTCCTGTATTAAAAAAAAAAAACTGTGCTGTGTAATTGTTCTCGGACGACGGTATTACACATTCTATGAATATAATTATGGACAGTGTTCTCGTCAATGTGGTAGGAGTCACAGCTTGGAGAAGGAGTTAATTTTAACAAATGTGTCATATTGTTGGTGTTCATATGACTTGCTCCGTGTCTGTTAAGAGTAAGAGTAACAAATTCTCTTCTCGTGCCAAGGTGAGAAACGAAGGGTAGCTTGGAATCTGTTACTGAATCGACCAGTACTGTCTTCCTTTGATATTACGATCTGTGTTTACTAACTTTATCCATACCATTTTTGCTATCTGACGACTCTACTACGAAAATGCCAGTATGACTGAGGTATGTCGATGGGAAGTAGGTGCTATTTTCACTAGTTGGTCTGCACGTTCGTTGCCCTTCACTCCATCTTGCTTCTTCTCCCAAAACGTAGTAAAAAGACTGGCAGTTATTATGAAATTCAGCAACTAGTTTACTTTTTTAAAAATGCAACTACCGTTAGGCACTTCAAGTGTTCGCGAAAATTCGCAATGATGTGATTTCTGAAGTATCCCCACCTTGACTGATCAATGACTGGATATCGGGACACATGTCT
Organism: Schistocerca gregaria; assembly: GCF_023897955.1. NCBI lineage: Eukaryota > Metazoa > Arthropoda > Insecta > Orthoptera > Acrididae > Schistocerca > Schistocerca gregaria. The sequence continues at coordinate 37,694 of NW_026061735.1, forward strand.
AATGTACTTATTACTGGTAAAGAGATAAATACGTAATTATTAACTAATTTATTGTAACACATGCACAAAAACTGCAATGAATGGCCGACTGGAATGAAACTCGGTGGCCGCATGCATTATAATTTCTTACAACGTGTGGCAGAGAGTACTGTTCCCATGCTAGTTTCGACAATAGTGATGACGATTCTATAGCATCCCATGAATAAAGCCACATGATTGCCTCGACTGATTAGGTTATTGGAAAGAGACGTACGTGAGCAAAGACAGAACATTGAACAAACCACACTCAGTGAGCACTGCTCTCAAACGGTTTCTGCATAGTGTGAGAGACTCAACGATATCGCATTAGTTTCTTTGATGTTTCAGACAACATCCGAAAATACCAATCAGTATAGAACAATGAAATTACCAAAATGGTGGGCGCGTCCCCAGGTGGCGGAAGGGGAGAATGCGTCCCAGATATGGATGGTAGGAGGGTAACGGAGTACCTGCCGCGGACCAGCACCAAAACTGCCGTCCTGCAGTCGGATGTTGGCTCATCGAGGACTAGTAGGCCCACCGCTTAAGACTGTGGATCGACGACATACTTCCGTCACATCATCATGGCTCAATGTCTAAATACAAAGGAATGGAAAAGTATAGGGCGTCCCCCGCAGGGGACGCGCGTCATCCAGACACGAATGACGTAAGAAATGAGCAAGGGTTACCGACTTTTTCAGAACGAGGTCGGCTAAACAAGCGAGCTCTACTAACACAGTTTGTCACTCTTAATGTCAGCTCTACGAATGGAAGAGCACGTGGAGTAGCGGCAGCATTAGAAAAGGCGTCAAACTGACGTCTGCACAGTGCAGGAGGCCAGCGTTGAGAACCACTGCGATGTGTTAGCCGCAATTCATACACAGTAAGGTATCACCTAAAATGAACCAAACGTAAATTTGGCAGCGTAGTTGCAATAAGGTACGTAAACGAACGACTGATGTGGATGGATTTGACAGTGTCGATCAAGAAAATTAGGATTGTGTCAGTATATTCGCATTGTAAAGGGACAGATCAAGATAAGATGGATAGCTTTTATGACGCACTCAGTGATGTAGAAGTTAAAGGACAAAGACAGTGTTCTGCTCATGGGTGATTTTAATGCCAGGATTGGAAATTGAACAGAAGGGTATGAAAAGGTTATGGGTAAATTTGGAGAGATATGGAGGCCAACAGGATCGGGAAACAACTCTTCCATTTTTGTGCCAGTATGGGCTTAGTAATCACAAACTCCTTTTTTAAACGTAACAACATTCACCGATATACTTGGGAAGGCAGGGGAACCAGATCTGTCATTGACTATATAATAACAGATCAGGAATTCAGGAAGTCTGTGAGGGACACACCTGTATGAAGGGGAGTCTTTGATGACACTGACCACTATTTAATCTGCAGTGAAATTGGTATTGTGAGGCCGAAAGTGCAGGAGGTCAGGTCCATATGTAGGAGGATATGAGTGGAGAAACTTCAGGATAAGGAAATCAGGCACGTAAGAAGATCTCAGAAAGGTACCGGTTAGTTGAATGTAGTCAATTACAGTCATTGGAAAAGGAATGGACAAGGTACAGGGACACAGTACTAGAAGTCGCTAAAGAATGTCTTGGAACAGTAGTGTGTAAAGGTAGGATGAAGCAAACAGCTTGGTGGAATGAAACAGTCAAGGCAGCCTGTAAAAGAAAAAGAAGGCGCATCAAAAATGGCTACATACTAGAACTCACGTAGACAGAGAAAGTTATGTTGAAGAAAGAAACAAAGCCAAACAGATAATTGCAGCATCCAAGAGGAAATCTTGGGAAGACTTTGTAAACAGGTTGGAGACTTTGGAGAAAGCTGCTGGAAAACCATTCTGGAGTGTAATTAGCAGTCTTCGAAAGGGAGGTAAGAAGGAAATGACAAGGTCAGGGAAACTGCTGGTGAATCTTGTTAATGCCTTGGGCAGATGGAGGGAATATTTTGAAGAGCTGCTCAATGTAGGTGAAAATAAGATCAATAATGTTTGAGATTTCGATGTATAATGGGATAGGAATGATGATGGAAGTAGGATCACATTTGAGGAAGTGGAGAAAATGGTCAATAAATTGCAGTGCAATAAAGCAGCTGGGGTGGATGAAATTAAGTCAGAACTCATCAAATACAGTGGAATGGCAGGTCTTAAATGGCTACACAGGATAATTGAAATGGCGTGGGTGCAGGGACAGGTTGCATCAGACTGGATGAAAGCAGTAATCACACCAATCTTTAAACATGGAAACAGAAAAGATTGTAACAACTACAGAGGTATCTCTTTAATCAGCGTTGTTGGTAAAATCTTCTCAGGTATTGTTGAAAGTGCGAGTATTAGTTGAGGACAAACTGGATGAATATCAGTTGTGACCAGATCTTTAGCTTACGGCAAATAATGGAGAAGTCTTACGAGTGGAACAGGGAATTGTATCTATCCTTTATAGATCTAGAAAAGGCATATGACCGGGTTCCTAGGAGGAAGTTATTGTCTGTTCTACGAGATTATAGAATAGGAGGCAAACTTTTTCAAGCAATTAAAGGTCTTACATAGATAGTCAGGCAGCAGTTAGAGTTGAGCCGGCCGCGGTGGTCTCGCGGTTCTAGGCGCGCAGTCCGGAACCGTGCGACTGCTACGGTCGCAGGTTCGAATCCTGCCTCGGGCATGGATGTGTGTGATGTCCTTAGGTTAGTTAGGTTTAAGTAGTTCTAAGTTCTAGGGGACTAATGACCACAGCAGTTGAGTCCCATAGTGCTCAGAGCCATTTGAACCATTTTTAGTTAGAGTTGACGGTAAATTGAGTTCATGATTCAGAGTAGTTTCAGGGGTAAGACAAGGCTGCAACCTGCCTCCACTGTTGTTCTAATTATTTATGGATCATATGTTGAAAACAATAGACTGGCTGTGTGAGATTAAGACATGTGAACACAAAAGAAGCAGTCTCGCATATGCGGATGACTTAGTTGTGATGGCAGTTCGATTAAAAGTTTGCAAAGTAATATTTCAGAGCAAGATCAGAAATGTAAGGAGTATGGTATGAAGAAATCTGCATGTGTTTGTTTGTGTGTGTGTCTGTGTGTGTGTATGTGGAAAGGTTTGTGCGTTGGATGTGTTGGTCGCAGTGTGATTAGGAAAGTTTTGATAGATAATGGAATATGCCGCCTTGCACTGTGATTGGCTGAAAACATATATCCTGAAACTGTCATGTTGTATGTATTTAAATTTCCCATCACCCACAATCTTTAATTTTTAAACATACCACAAAGTTTAATTTTTAAATTTTTCACCATCCACCATTTTGATGGCGTTATGAATTACTGTTATACATGCTATTCGATAGCGTTTCATTTTCTGGCCTTACTTTATGGGGTTTGTTAGTGAGTGTACTGGTCACGTGGCCTAGGAAGAAAAGCCTTACATTATTGATGGTGAGAAGGAGCACTCCTGGTACAGTCTTAGACAACTGCAGTCAGTGCAAGGCAGTCAGTGAATCTGGTTATGAGAGATAAGTCTCGGTAGGAAGATGGGCAATTTTCGAGCAAAGTGAAACTGCAGCCTGCTTCATGTTGTTGTGGACAAAGCTAGTGCCTAGCCTAGCTAAGGGCGGAGAATGCCGTGTTGCTATGCTGCCTCCAGAGAACAATTGAGTACAACATTTTTGCCTTTCTGCACGAAAACAAAATTTCTCGCACATCATGGCATCATTCCACTGCTGTGGCTGTTTTAGCGGTGACCTTGCCAGGATCATTTGGTTTCGTTTGATACACTGCAGTTAGGATGGATAGTCTGACATATCTTGGCATGTAAAAACTTATAGTAATTATTTTTGTTCTGTTTCATAGCTTGCGCATTAATCTATAGACCTATCCTATCCTAGTGCGGCAGATGTGTTATACTATTTTTATGTACCTGTATTTTGGGGCATTTTAGTCGAAAAATTTATATAGCATGTGAAAATTTTTATATAGTGTGTGGAGATATCGTTGTGTTCAATGTGTTCACTTATGTTAAATTCGTGTTAGTGATAGTTCACTGTGTAGTAGATTTTGTTTTCATTTCATTTATACATGGACAGGACTAGTTGAGCATGATCTAGAGAGGCTAGGAGAAAATGTTCAAATGTGTGTGAATTCCTCAGGGTCCAAACTGATGAGGTCATCAGCCCCTAGACTTACACACTACTTAAACTAACTTATACTGAGAACAACACACACACACACACACACGCACACACACACACACACACACACACACACACACACACACACACACACACACACACACTCACAACCGTGTCCGAGGGAGGTCTCGAACCGCCGGCGGAAGGGGCCAAGCAATCCGTGACATGCCGCCTCAAACCTCGCGCCCACAAAGACTGGGAGAGTTTTTAGCCTGGAGGATCTAATGGAACTGCAGAAATCATGTCGGAATTCAGTGCGGGAGAGGGGTCATATGCAGTTGCGTCTCCTGAAACCCATGAAACTCCACTGACAGCCTAACAGACTGAAATTAGTATAACTTGCGGCAACACACACACAAGATATATAAGTTTAGTCATGTGAAACCATGTGAAACGTCCCCTTTGAGCAATTATACAAGACTGTGCTTAAACTGACACACAATATTATTAGCGCAAGGCAATCTGACTTTCAAAAATCCCTACAAAAAATGGCCCTGACTAACATTAACCTATACGTTTCACAAATCGCTTACCTCACAAAAATCTTCGTTACTCGAACTACTTGCAATACAGCGAGCACCACTACTGCCAGCTAAATAAAAGATTCAAACTACAGAACGCACTAACTACTGATAGGGATAGTTAGCAAATGGAAGATTTTAATAGAGAACAAACAATGTATTTACCTCAATATCATCAAAAGTCATAATATACACTCCTGGAAATGGAAAAAAGAACACATTGACACCGGTGTGTCATACCCACCATACTTGCTCCGGACACTGCGAGAGGGCTGTACAAGCAATGATCACACGCACGGCACAGCGGACACACCAGGAACCGCGGTGTTGGCCGTCGAATGGCGCTAGCTGCGCAGCATTTGTGCACCGCCGCCGTCAGTGTCAGCCAGTTTGCCGTGGCATACGGAGCTCCATCGCAGTCTTTAACACTGGTAGCATGCCGCGACAGCGTGGACGTGAACCGTATGTGCAGTTGACGGACTTTGAGCGAGGGCGTATAGTGGGCATGCGGGAGGCCGGGTGGACGTACCGCCGAATTGCTCAACACGTGGGGCGTGAGGTCTCCACAGTACATCGATGTTGTCGCCAGTGGTCGGCGGAAGGTGCACGTGCCCGTCGACCTGGGACCGGACCGCAGCGACGCACGGATGCACGCCAAGACCGTAGGATCCTACGCAGTGCCGTAGGGGACCGCACCGCCACTTCCCAGCAAATTAGGGACACTGTTGCTCTTGGGGTATCGGCGAGGACCATTCGCAACCGTCTCCATGAAGCTGGGCTACGGTCCCGCACACCGTTAGGCCGTCTTCCGCTCACGCCCCAACATGTTGCAGCCCGCCTCCAGTGGTGTCGCGACAGGCGTGAATGGAGGGACGAATGGAGACGTGTCGTCTTCAGCGATGAGAGTCGCTTCTGCCTTGGTGCCAATGATGGTCGTATGCGTGTTTGGCGCCGTGCAGGTGAGCGCCACAATCAGGACTGCATACGACCGAGGCACACAGGGCCAATAACCGGCATCATGGTGTGGGGAGCGATCTCCTACACTGGCCGTACACCTCTGGTGATCGTCGAGGGGACAGTGAATAGTGCACGGTACATCCAAACCGTCATCGAACCCATCGTTCTACCATTCCTAGACCGGCAAGGGAACTTGCTGTTCCAACAGGAAAATGCACGTCCGCATGTATCCCGTGCCACCCAACGTGCTCTAGAAGGTGTAAGTCAACTACCCTGGTCAGCAAGATCTCCGGATCTGTCCCCCATTGAGCATGTTTGGGACTGGATGAAGCGTCGTCTCACGCGGTCTGCACGTCCAGCACGAACGCTGGTCCAACTGAGGCGCCAGGTGGAAATGGCATGGCAAGCCGTTCCACAGGACTACATCCAGCATCTCTACGATCGTCTCCATGGGAGAATAGCCACCTGCATTGCCGCAAAAGGTGGATATACACTGTACTAGTGCCGACAATGTGCATGCTCTGTTGCCTGTGGTTCTGTCAGTGTGATCATGTGATGTATCTGACCCCAGGAATGTGTCAATAAAGTTTCCCCTTCCTGGGACAATGAATTCACGGTGTTCTTATTTCATTTTCCAGGAGTGTATATAGCAGTTCATGACATCCAGTCTTACAAATTTAAAAACTCCGCCATTTATCACCCCACATCCACCACTGCTGGCAGCTCACCACCAACTGCGCAACGCTACGCGCTGTTAACGTCGAGCTGCCCAACGCTACAATGGCGAGTATTACAACAATGCCAACCAGCCACAGACTGCACACAGCACAGCCAGTGATTTTCATACAGAGCGCTACGTGGCGGCGGCGTTAAAAATAAAAAAAAACCTAAACAGCCTACTTACACATGTATCAAAAATTATTCGGAGGGTGTAACTTGTAATATTTAATGTAGATAAGAAACAGTGCATGCAGTGCTTTCAGCTACCTAGTTTCAGCTACTTTTCAAGGTCACTATCCAAAGACATACGAAAATGACATTCGATTAGTATGTTTGGCATGTAGTACAAATTCTGAAAGGTTTTGAAACGGTGATACTCTCCAGGTTCATGATGAACTGCTCTTCGATCAAGAAAGAATGCTTTGCAGTTTTTTAATAGCGCCAGGTTACACAGTTGAGTTGAAAAAGTTTACATAAAATACTGCTGTTGGTGTTACTGATGATGATGATAGGATACAACTGTAAGACAGAATTTCAGGTGTTTACAATTATTTGCTAAATAATACAGCTGTGTGTGTGTGTGTGTGTGTGCTTAAATGTTTGATTAACAATTGAATACTGTTCAACATTTTTGCAATGTTCACCTTGTGGAAACAGTGATTGGATACCTCTGAACACTATACAAAAATAAGTCTTTCTTCGTGTGGGAGTTTGCATATATGTGTGTTATTACGAAAATTTAATAAATAATGGGATACCGCCATCTTGCGCTGTGATTAGCTGGAAAAATATTTCCGGCACGGCCATCTTACACTGCTTTTTAAATTTACCAAAAGCCACCATCTCGCATATTTTTAAATTTTCTGGCATCTGTTACCTTTTATATGCTGGCAACAATCAGAGCAAAATGCCTGGGACCTTTGGAGGTGACGGAGCCCCACCTCTAATTGACAAACCGGGGACTCCTAAGATACGACTCGGCAAACGAATGGTAACGAGATGGGGAGTTATTAATATCAATGGAGGCTACTCTGGGAAGAAGGCAGAGCTGGCAGAGGCTGCAAGATGGGGTTGGACGTTTTAGCTGTTAGTGACGTTCGGGTAAGGGGTGAGAAAGAAGAGGAAGTGGGAGAATAACTGTCAGGAGTCAAAGCAGGAATAGCACAATGGGGTGTAGGGCTTTACATCAAAACGAAAGTAATGTAAGTGGGAAAGAGATATAAACGGATTGAGTGCCAAATAGGAGGAACAAAGTTGGAACAGGTGGATGGTTTCAAGTACTTAGGATGCCTATTCTCGCAGGATGGCAACATATGAAAGAACTGGAAGCGAGGTGTAGCAAAGCTAATGCAGTGAGCGCTCAGCTACGATCTACTCTCTTCGTCAAGAAGGAAGTCAGTACCAAGACTAAGTTATCTGTGCACCGTTCAATCTTTCGACCAACTTTGTTGTATGGGAGCGAAAGCTGGGTGGATTCAGGTTACCTTATCAATAAGGTTGAGGTTACGGATATGAAAGTAGTTAGATGATTGCAGGTACTAGTAGATGGGAACAATGGCAGGAGGGTGTCCACAATGGGGAATTAAAAGCCCTGCGCCAGCGCCTGGGCGGTCAGTTGGCCAGCGCACATGATGGCAGCGTGGTCGCTTGCCGAAATGCTGTGCCCGTTGGACACTGACACCCGGCTGTTCACACGTGAACTCTCTCGTACCCTTATCTATCTTATTTTTCAACACCCTAATGTTCTGATAAAACAAATTATTATTATTATTTTTTTTTTGGGAACAGTTAAATATATTGTGGTCCTGTTCTGCTCTAATTTACTCGTATTTCGAAAATGTCTGTCTGTAAGCTGCCTCTAGCCTAAAAAATTTATCTCTTTGACTCCAGTAATCACACTATGCGTTCAGTTCCTTGCGATGCGTACAGTATGCTCAGATAATCTTTTCTTTTTCACAGCTCTTTCGATAACATGAAAATTAATACAGCTAAAACGAAAATCTTAGTTATGAGTAAAGAAAACACCGTTGCCAAATGCTCACTTAACAATGAGGGACTGAAGACCGTTGTATCGTTTGCCTACTTAGGGAGTAAAATTAATTCAAACGGAAGATCGAGGGCCGGCCGCTGTGGCGGGGCGGTTCTGGGCGCTTCAGTCCGGAACCGCGCTGCTGCTACGGTCGCAGGTTCGAATCCTGCTCCGGGCATGGATGTGCGTGATGTCCATAGGTTAGTGAGGTTTAAGTAGCTCTAAGTCTAGGGTACTGATGACCTCAGATGTTGTCCCATAGTGCTTAGAGCCATTTGAACCATTTCGAATATCGAGAAAGGACATTGCAAGTCGAATCCAACAGGGAAAATCTGCTTTTAACAAAAGAAGAAACCTTTTCATATCAAACTGCATAGACAAATGTTTCAAAAAACTCACTGTTTTTTTAAGTGTACTGTTATACGGAAGTTAGACATGGACACTGGGGCAAGCAGATAAACACAAAAATTCGATAATTGGTGCCACCGGAGAATGCTAGAGATTTACTGGGTAGACGAGATATCAAATGAGCAGGTGCTACACGGAGTGGAGGAAGAGAACACGTGTCTGTGATGCTTATCCGACACAAAAGGGACAAATGGGTCGCCCATCTGTTGAGACGTGACGGTGTCATTAGAAGTAACATTTGAGGGACGGTAGAAGAGAAGAACGAAAGAAGCAGAACCAAAGTAGAACACATCGGGCAGTTCGTGCAGGATGTCAAGTGCAGCACCTGTACCGTCCTCGACAGAAATGTGTGGCAAGCTGCTGGCAACAAGCGTGCTGGGTGAGGACAAAAGAAGAATTGCGTAGCATAAAGACGAGCTGAGTGGATTTGTTTTGTCAGCTCACATAATAAAATTGGATAGGAAATGCTGAGAAGGTACAGTCCGTCTGTAAACTGAAAAGCGAGCAGTGATCGTGGAGGGGGAAGTCGTGTTTGCTAGGAGAACGTTACAGCTGCCATACAGAATGCCTAAGAACTAATTTCCTCTCTATCAGCTTTGGACAGTGTGCAGAAATTTACGTAGAATCAGTCCATATGTGTTTCATACAGTGATCTTAAATGTAAGTCGTCTCTGTAACGCTCAGTGGGTGTCCCTGTGCACTGTGTCACCAGTGAGTGCTAAGGGTCGCTGAGCGTCGGTACGATTTGTGAGAAGACCCCCTGTGGCTTTCCGTTGAGTAGCCACAACACAGTATATCCCTGAATACGACTCTGCTTCATTTAAATGCCGTACATAAATATAATATTTGTTCTTAACCTACTTTACTGAACAATAAACATCAATTTTATGTCGTTAAAAGATTATTTTCAATACCCCGCAATTTTAGCATCGCCTGAAACTCAGAAGCTAGAGAAAAAGTGAATAGGACCTTTTCATAGGAAATTTAACGTAGTTTAATTTTGTACTGAGAAACGTTTCCAGTAGAAGCCACGGCTTTTGAAGGGGATGCTAAAATTGCGGGGTATTAAAAATAATCTTTTAATGACATAAAATTGAAATAATGCAAAAAGTGACGTCACGCACCCTTCCCGAAGTCAGCATTTTTGTTGTGTAATTCATTGCTCTCTCGCCTACCACTGTACAATAGTTTGGGACTACACTGATTTTTTTTCCCGACTCAACCATCTCCGTCTTCGTTGCTTCAGGTTGATTTGCTGCACGATATTCACCAGCAGTGCAGCAGAAGTAACTCTTTTAACCCTGTGTAGCGGGTGAAAGCGGGGGTGGACGTATTTATTTAGATTTATTTACAGTGTGGCAATGCAGAGAACTGGATCGAGTTCACCAGTAAACGTTTTCGATTGGATGTGCTAAGCTGCAAGTCGGTTAATTTGTGTCGCGCACTGCAGGACGCAAAGAGTGCGCGGATTCTAGCCACGGAAACTCCGAGGCGCGGCGCGGACACAAGAAACGGTTCCCCATTAGAGTGGGATGGGAAAGAGAAACTTGTTTAGGGACTTCCCGCGACGTCCAAGCGTGGCTACGCATCCCTCGCCACTTCTCGCACCCCGTGAAGCACAGCAGTGCCAGCCAGCGACCTTGCCACCTGCTGCTAGCCGTCACACCCCGGTCCCAGGATGTGGTACTCGCGGCTCCACAAGAGCGGTGTGGAATGAGCGACACCTTCCACCGTCAACCTTTCTGTGGGAACCTGCGTCTCCAGAACGCTGCAGAATTTGGCCGCAGAGCCAATATGGTGGTCGTCTACGCCGTGGGTATTTTCCTGTGAAAAGAGCGCAATTTCTATTTGCTACATCGTAGCAAAAGTTCAAAAAATGGTTGAAATGGCTCTGACCACTATGGGACTTTACTGCTGAGGTCATCAGTCCCCTAAACCGAGAACTACTTAAACCTAACTAACCTAAGGACGTCTCACACGTCCATGCCCGAGGCAGGATTCGAACCTGCGACCGTAGCAGCAGCGCGGTGCCGGACTGAAGCGCCTAGAACCGATCGGCCACCTCAGCCGGCAGCAAAAGTTGATAACCAGTGTTTCTTATGGAGTAGCGGTGAAGATGAGAAAAAATTTGCTGAACCATTCGTATATACAAACAGCACAATAACAGTTGCATCGGGGCTTGATTATAAAAATGCAAATATTTTAGTATCTGTGAGTCCGGTTACGAAGTCTCGTAACCGGTTGGCCCTGACTAGTATTAGCACGCAATCTGACTGCATAAAATAAAAAGAAAGAATGAAAGGAAATTTTCGTTAACACAATTGATTAATTAAGACCCCAGCAACTATAAAAGCTACGACACAAAAAAGCACAAGTGTAACTGTTCTGTGTGTGGTATTGAGGTTTAACGTACATGTATCTGGCACGGCTCTTCCTCAATACGACAAGAAATTTTAAACACCATTTACAATGAAGTAATTAAAAAAAAGCCAGAAATACTATAATTGCACATAGAACCCAGAATTACAGTCTAATACATGAACACGAGCCAGGTGCTTTGTTGACTGAACCTATGAGCAAGAGGCATTGTTATTTAGGAAATTTGAAATAATTTTTTTTACCTTCATATATATTGACGAAAAATACAATGATCATTGCAACATCTTCAATCTATAAATTACAGCAACCGAACAGCATCTGCTCTCTCGCCCAGCAGAAGAACAACTGCACACGACATGCTCTAAACTAGTACTGCTCTCGAAATCCTTTCAACAAGCACTGCCCACGGCGACCTCTGAACTACAACTGCCCTCGACATTCTCTGAACAGTCACTGCCAGTGGAGGCGGCGGAATAATACTCTTTGGCGCAATCTCTGGCGCTGTGACTCAGTGTATCCACCTTTCGCAGTAAATAAAATTTGTGTTTAAATTCAGTCTATTGAATTTCGTGCAGAAGAACTCTGTTTTTTGGAAGGAGGTCTGTAGACCAGCTCATTTGTGTTAGATACCACGGTACGTAAAGTCGCAAGGCATTTGCTGTAACACGACGCACACTACAGTGCCACGCATCTCGAGTCACATGACTGACTGCAGATTGCCGAACGTACATCCACATCTACATACATACTCCGCAAGCTCTACCATATGGTGCATGGTGGAGGATACCTTGTAATCATTTCCTTTCCTGAAACTTCCTGGCAGATTAAAACTGTGTGCCCGACCGAGACTCGAAATCGGGACCTTTGCCTTTCGCGGGCAAGTGCTCTACCATCTGAGCTACCGAAGCACGACTCACGCCCGGTCCTCACAGCTTTACTTCTGCCAGTATCTATTTCCTTTCCTGCGCACTCGCAAATAAAGCGGGGGGAAAACGATGTACGAGCTCTAATTTCTCCTTTATCTTCGTGGCCCTTATGCGTAGTGTACGTTGGTGGCTGTAGAATTGTTCCGCAGTCAGCTTCAAATGCTGTACTGTTCCTCAAAAATAAAAAGTCGCCTTTCCTTCTGGGATTCCGAATTGAGTTCCCGAAGCATCTCCGTAGTACTTGCGTGTAGATCAAAGCTGCTGGCAGTCCGTCTCCGAATTGCTGCGATGTCTTCGTTTAGTCCTACATGGAGGGGATATAAAACACTCGAGCAGTACTGAAGAATGGGTCGCAACGTCTGTTCTGTACGCAGCCTCCTTTAAAGGCGAACCGCACGTTCCTAAAATTATCCCAGTAAAACTAAGTCGACCATTCGCCTCCCGTACTACAGTTCTTATGTGCTCCGAAAGCTCAGATCAGAGAACCCCGACAGAGACACAGTGTGTTGACGGTGCGTCAACGCACCGAGAGAGCTCACAGCCACGATAAGACGTCTTTCCACAAATCAGTGCTCAAATTCGAAATTTCCTTGCAAATCCAAAGTGTGTGGCACAAGGGCAATTAGTCCACACCACGCTACAGGGTGAAAACTAATTCCATAAATTAAAAGTTTTTGGATATCAAAAACTACGTGTTTCTCCTTCCCGTTTACTGCACTTGATTTCTTTTCTTCTTGTTTTCTTGAATTAGAAACTTTTATATGACGTATAGGTATCGAGTGCTAGTACCCATGGTCTAGGGGTAGCGTCTTTGATTCGTAATCAAAACGTCCTAATTTTTGATAAATAGTCAGCATTGGCGGCCGAAGACTTCCGGCATAAGAAGTCAGCCTCATTCTGCCAACGGCCTTGTCAAAGAGGGCGGAGGAGCGGATAGAGGTTCAGGTCACTCTCTTCTCCTAGGGGTGGGAAATTGCCCCTAAAGGCGGAAGAATTAGGAATGATCAAAGACATGAGGATGCAGAAGGCAATGGAAACCACTCCATTAAAGACACATAACGTGTATCCGCAGGACATGTGGCCTGTAGTTGAAGAAGTGTCATTGGCAAAAGATTCCGGAATAGTCCCCCATTCGGATCTCCGGGAGGGGACTGCCAAGGGGGAGGTTACCATGAGAAAAAGATTGAAAAATCAACGAAAGGATAATGTTCTACGAATCGGGGCGTGGAATGTCAGAAGCTTGAACGTGGTAGGAAAACTAGAAAATCTGAAAAGGGAAATATAAAGGCTCAATCTAGACGTAGTAGGGGTCAGTGAAGTGAAGTGGAAGGAAGACAAGGATTTCTGGTCAGATGAGTATCGGGTAATATCAACAGCAGCAGAAAATGGTATAACAGGTGTAGGATTCGTTATGAATAGGAAGGCAGGGCAGAGGGTGTGTTACTGTGAACAGTTCAGTGACCGGGTTGTTCTAATCAGAATCGACAGCAGACCAACACCGACAACGATAGTTCAGGTATACATGCCGACGTCGCAAGCTGAAGATGAACAGATAGAGAAAGTGTATGAGGATTTTGAAAGGGTAATGCAGTATGTAAAGGGGGACGAAAATCTAATAGTCATGGGCGACTGTAATGCAGTTGTAGGGGAAGGAGTAGAAGAAAAGGTTACAGGAGAGTATGGGCTTGGGACAAGGAATGAAAGAGGAGAAAGACTAATTGAGTTCTGTAACAAGTTTCACCTAGTAATAGCGAATACCCAGTTCAAGAATCACAAGAGGAGGAGGTATACTTCGAAAAGGCCGGGAGATACGAGAAGATTTCAATTAGATTACATCATGGTCAGACAGAGATTCCAAAATCAGATACTGGATTGTAAGGCGTACCCAGGAGCAGACATAGACTCAGATCACAATATAGTAGCGATGAAGAGTAGGCTGAAGTTCAAGACATTAGTCAGGAAGAATCAATACGCTAAGAAGTGGGATACGGAAGTTCTAAGGAATGACGAGATACGTTTGAAGTTCTCTAACGCTGTAGATACAGCAAGGAACAGCGCAGTAGGCAGCACAGTTGAAGAGGAATGGACATCTTTAAAAAGGGCCATCACAGAAGTTGGGAAGGAAAAAATAGGTACAAAGAAGGTCAGATCACAATATAGTAGTGATGAAGAGTAGGCTGAAGTTCAAGACATTAGTCAGGAAGAATCAATACGCTAAGAAGTGGGATACGGAAGTTCTAAGGAATGACGAGATACGTTTGAAGTTCTCTAACGCTGTAGATACAGCAAGGAACAGCGCAGTAGGCAGCACAGTTGAAGAGGAATGGACATCTTTAAAAAGGGCCATCACAGAAGTTGGGAAGGAAAAAATAGGTACAAAGAAGGTAGCCGCGAAGAAACCATGGGTAACAGAAGAAATACTTCAGTTGATTGATGAAAGGAGGAAGTACAAACATGTTCCGGGAAAATCAGGAATACAGAAATACAAGTCGCTGAGGAATGAAATAAATAGGAAGTGTAGGGAAGCTAAGACGAAATGGCTGCAGGAAAAATGTGAAGACATCGAAAAAGATATGATTGTTGGAAGGACAGACTCAGCATACAGGAAAGTCAAAACAACCTTTGGTGACATTAAAAGCAACGGTGGTAACATTAAGAGTGCAACGGGAAATCCACTGTTAAATGCAGAGGAGAGAGCAGATAGGTGGAAAGAATACATTGAAAGCCTCTATGAGGGTGAAGATTTGTCTGATCAGATAGAAGAAGAAAAAGGGGTCGATTTAGAAGAGATAGGGGATCCAGTATTAGAATCGGAATTTAAAAAAGCTTTGGAGGACTTACGGTCAAATAAGGCAGAAGGGATGGATAACATTCCATCAGAATTTCTAAAATTATTAGGGGAAGTGGCAACAAAACGACTATTCACGTTGGTGTGTAGAATATGAGTCTGGCTACATACCATCTGACTTTCGGAAAAGCATCATCCACACAATTCCGAAGACGGCAAGAGCTGACAAGTGCGAGAATTCTAGCACATCAGCTTAACAGCTCATTCATCGAAGCTGCTTACAAGAATAATATACAGAAGAATGGAAAAGAAAATTGAGATTGCGCTAGGTGACGATCAGTTTGGCTTTAGGAAAAGTAAAGGCACGAGAGAGGCAATTCTGACGATACGGCTAATAATGGAAGCAAGGCTAAAGAAAAATCAAGACACGTTCATAGGATTTGTCGATCTGGAAAAGCGTTCGACAACATAAAATGGTGCAAGCTGTTCGAGATCCTGAAAAAAGTAGGGGTAAGCTATAGGGAGAGACGGGTCATATACAATATGTACAACAACCAAGAGGGAATAATAAGAGTGGACGATCAACAACGAAGTGCTCGTATTAAGAAGGGAGTAAGACAAGGCTGTAGCCTTTCGCCCCTACTCTTCAATCTGTACATCGAGGAAGCAGTGGTGGATATAAAGGTTCAGGAGTGGAATTAAAATACACTCCTGGAAATTGTAATAAGAACACCGTGAATTCATTGTCCCAGGAAGGGGAAACTTTATTGACACATTCCTCAGGTCAGATACATCACATGATCACACTGCTATTCTCCCATGGATACGATCGTAGAGATGCTGGATGTAGTCCTGTGGAACGGCTTTCCATGCCATTTCCACCTGGCGCCTCAGTTGGACCAGCATTCGTGCTGGACGTGCAGACCGCGTGAGACGACGCTTCATCCAGTCCCAAACATGCTCAATGGGGGACAGATCCGGAGATCTTGCTGGCCAGGGTAGTTGACTTACACCTTCTAGAGCACATTGGGTGGCACGGGATACATGCGGACGTGCATTGTCCTGTTGGAACAGCAAGTTCCCTTGCCGGTCTAGGAATGGTAGAACGATGGGTTCGATGACGGTTTGGATGTACCGTGCACTATTCAGTGTCCCCTCGACGATCACCAGAGGTGTACGGCCAGTATAGGAGATCACTCCCCACACCATGATGCCGGGTGTTGGCCCTGTGTGCCTCGGTCGTATGCAGTCCTGATTGTGGCGCTCACCTGCACGGCACCAAACACGCATACGACCATCATTGGCACCAAGGCAGAAGCGACTCTCATCGCTGAAGACGACACGTCTCCATTCGTCCCTCCATTCACGCCTGTCGCGACACCACTGGAGGCGGGCTGCAACATGTTGGGGCGTGAGCGGAAGACGGCCTAACGTTGTGCGGGACCTTAGCCCAGCTTCATGGAGACGGTTGCGAATGGTCCTCGCCGATACCCCAGGAGCAACAGTGTCCCTAATTTGCTGGTAAGTGGCGGTGCGGTCCCCTACGGCACTGCGTAGGATCCTACGGTCTTGGCGTGCATCCGTGCGTCGCTGCGGTCCGGTCCCAGGTCGACGGGCACGTGCACCTTCCGCCGACCACTGGCGACAACATCGATGTACTGTGGAGACCTCACGCCCCACGTGTTGAGCAATTCGGCGGTACGTCCACCCGGCCTCCAGCATGCCCCCTATACGCCCTCGCTCAAAGTCCGTCAACTGCACATACGGTTCACGTCCACGCTGTCGCGGCATGCTACCAGTGTTAAAGACTGCGATGGAGCTCCGCATGCCACGGATAACTGGCTGACACTGACTGCGGCGATGCACAAATGCTGCGCAGCTAGCGCCATTCGACGGCCAACACCGTGGTTCCTGGTGTGTCCGCTGTGCCGTGCGTGTGATCATTGCTTGTACAGCCCTCTCGCAGTGTCCGGAGCAAGTATGGTGGGTCTGACACACCGGTGTCAATGTGTTCTTTTTTTCCATTTCCAGGAGTGTACAAGGTGAAAGGATATCAATGATACGATTCGCTGATGATATTGCTATCCTCAGTGAAAGTGAAGAAGAATTAAATGATGTGCTGAACGGAATGAGTACACAGTGTGGTTTGAGAATAAATCGGAGAAAGACGAAGGTAATGAGAAGTAGTAGAAATGAGAACAGCGAGAAACTTAACATCAGGATTGATGGTCACAAAGTCAATGAAGTTAAGGAATTCTGCTACCTAGGCCGTGAAATAACCAACGACGGACGGAGAAAGGAGGACGTCAAAACAGACTCGCTATGGCAAAAAAGGCATTTCTGGCCAAGAGAAGTCTACTAATATCAAATACCGGCTTAATCTGAGGAAGAAATTTCTGAGGATGTACGTCTGGAGTACAGCATTGTATGGTAGTGAAACATGGACTGTGGGAAAACCGGAACAGAAGAGAATCGAAGCATTTGAGATGTGGTGCTATAGACGAATGTTGAAAATTAGGTGGACTGGTAAGGTAAGGAATGAGGAGGTTCTACGGAGAATCGGAGAGGAAAGGAATATGTGGAAAACACTGCTAAGGAGAAGGGACAGGATGATAGGACATCTGCTAAGACATGAGGGAATGATTTCCGTGGTCAAGCAAATAATTGAGGACGTACGTTGCAATTGCTTCTCTGAGATGAAGAGTTTAGCACAGGGGAGGAATTCGTGGCGGGCCGCATCAAGCCAGTCAGTAGACTGATGACGCAAAAAAAAAGGTTCGAAGATAAGGGTATGAATCGTAACGACCCGAGATTGCAGAACTACTTATCAAACGAAGATATTTAATCGCTATAACTACATCTTACTTAGGTTTTACACCTGTCTCTCAATTAGTTTCTCCGTTTCTCTGATGACTGATTTACAGGGTCCTTTATCTAACATTTGTTGATTAGAACTGAACATGAATAAATGTAAGACGTTCATAAGCAAGAAAGGTTGGAGCGACTGACGTACATCTGAAGACAGGTGAGGAGGGGGCGATACACGAGCATGAGCCTTCTGTGGCGGGAGGGGGGGGGGGGGGGGGGCGCAGCTCGCGGAACTCTCGCCTTTCGGTCCGCACTCCACGCAAAGGTCGACTACTGAATATTTCTGAGCTCCTCTTACTCTTTGTGTAGTGTGTCTGTTTTACTGGAATGTCTGGAATGTTACCACGCAGTTTTTCTCTCTGCGTCTCTGTTTCTTGACGACAGCCTGGTTGCATAACACTGAATTCACGCCGAGATCCAAGGTAAAGTTGCGGCGTTTCTTCTTTTCCTTTCTTTTTCTTTGTTCTTCGCGCATTCCTGAACACCGCAAGTAGCCGTGCCAGTTCGGATACACCCGCGTGCGTAAATGCCGCTCTCTGCGAGGCAGCCGCTGCAGCGGCACGGTGCCATCGGGACCTAGGGAAGGAACAGCAATGGTGGCGCTGCGCGAAGGGAATGGCGGAAGACGCACCGTTGCTGCTGTACGTCTGTTCGGCCCAGCGCAGCTCGCTGGCGCCCCGTCCACGTTGTGCTAGGCGCTAGTTCGAGAACGTGGCCGCCTTCCCTGTCGCCACACGCACGCTTGTTTTCACTAAACCGATTACTCCTATAATTTCCGCTGGGCTCCTATTCTGGGTGGACGGCGGCTGAAACCCGCGTCCAGCCATCCAGATTCAGATTTTCCGTGATTTCCCTTAATCGCTCCAGGCCAATGGCGGGATGGTTTGTTTGAAAGGGCACGGCCGCTTTACTTTCCCTCCCTTAACACCATCCGAGCATACTCTCCGTCTTTAATGACCTCGATGTCGACGGTACATTAAAAACAAACTTCCTTCCTTCCTATAATTTCGGCATTATAATGTGTCACGATTTTGGCCTGTTGCTCTTACGTACGGCAGGTTCTAATGCCGAAAATTTCGGTTACAGTGTTTCAAGCTGTGCAGGAATGTTACCCATCGTATAAACATTTAGAATACTCTTACATACCAAAGATAAATATATCGTAATCTGTCACATTAAGATTATGTACAGAAAACGGTTCGGAAACTGGCGAAAGAGACATTCTGACATCAGCTGAAATCAGACATTGAGATAAATCCAATGGCGAGAAGTGAAAATCTGTGGCTTCCAGGAACCCGGTCCGGGGTTTCCTGCCTGCCACGAACCGCTTTCTCTTAACACATATAAACTAGCTTGTACAAGAGTAATCGAAACTGTACTTCAAAACCACTACAAAAATGTATGCGTCTTTATAATGATCAACTATACATTATACAGGCTACATTTTTAGACGTCTACAAGCAAAACACGAAGTAGCCTCTCAAGCAACAGCAAATCGCTTTTGGCGACCGCAATGTAGCAAAGAGATTCCCGGCACACGGGTGACACGTGGACGGACACATCTTCTCGGCGAATATATTCCTAGTTCCGGGGAAAGTTTCGTAACAAATGGCTACTGACGGTCTTCTGGAGTGCCTGTAAAAGGCAGCTACAATTAATCGCCGCTCCGAGTAAAGAGGATGCCGAGGGCAGGGCAGCGTGTCCATCGCTTGCAGGGACTCTTGGAGGCCGCTACCAATGTTCACCGTCCAAGACCTGCCCGTTTGCGTACAGCTATCCGTCGCCATCGCGTATGGCACAGTCCATTCCAGTAGCAACTTTACCTCGTGAACTGATGAACCGCATTTACCGTGCTACGAAATGTGTGCCTTCGCAGTGTTATTCCTGATTGACAACGCTTCTCCCCGCACATAAATAGATCAAAAGCAACTGTATATAAAGATCATTGAAACTGTGGCGTATTTCTTGCATCCCAGGGTACGTGAAGTAAGTGGGGTATTGAACTTTGGAATGAAGCACTCTGTTGTAGTTACCACAGTTGTCGAAGCGACACAGCAACAGAAGCGAGATCTCCTACAAATAGAAACGCGACCGGTCCCATCTTTTGTTCGTACCAGACGCGGCACAAGTGTTTACAATCCCTGTACGTTGTCTGGTTATCGCCAATCCTTTGCCTGACAGCAGATACGTCGCCTCGTCAGTTCCACGCCATTTTGCACCAGTATGCCCGTACCGCTACCGGCATCGTCAGCAGGTGTAACATATGAAGCATACACTGAAGCGCCAAAGGAACTGGTATAGGTACGCGTATTCAAATACAGAGATATGTCAACAGGCAGAATACGGCGCTGCAGTCGGCAACGCGTATATAGTACAAGTGTCTGTCACAGTTGTTAGATCGGTTACTGCTGGTACAACGGCAGGTTATCAAGATTTATGAGACTTTGAACGTGGTATAGTCGGCCCACGAGCAATGGTACACAGCATCTCCGAGGTAGCGACGGAGTGGGGATTTTGCCGTACCACCATTTCACGGGTGTACCCTGAATATCAGGAATCGGGTAAAACATCAAATCTCCGACATCGCTGCGGCCGGAAAAAGATCCTACAAAAACGGGACCAACGACGACTGAAGAGAATGGTTCAGCGTGACAGAAGTACAAGCCTTCCGCAAATCGCTGCAGATTTCGATGCCGGGCCATGAACAGGTGTCACCGTGTGAACCATTCAACGAAACATCATCGATATGGGTTTTCGATGCCGAAGGCCCACTCGTGTGCCCTTGATGACTGCACGACACAAAGCTTTACGTCTCGGCTGGGCCCGTCAACTGTTGATGACTGGAAACATGTTGCCTGGTCGGACGAGTCTCGTTTCAAATTCTATCGAGCAGATGGAGGTTTACGGGTATGGAGACAACGTCATGAATCCGTGGACCCTGCATGTCAGCAGGGGACTGACCAAGCTGGAATAGTGTGGGGCGCGTGCACTTGGAGTGATACGGGACCCCTCCCTGATACGTTTAAATACGACTCTGTCAGGTGACACATACGTAAGCATCCTGTCTGATCACCTGCATCCATTCACGTCCATTGTGAATTCCGACGGATTTGGGCAATTCCAATAGGACAATGCGATACCCCAGGCGTCCAGAATTGCTACAGAATGGCACCAGGAACATTCTTCTGGCCACCAAAATCCGCAGACATGAACCTTCTCGATCATATCTGGGATGCCTCGGAATGTGCTGTTGAGAAGTGATCTCCACCCCCTCGTACTCTTACGGGTTTACGGACAGCTCTATAAGCTTCGTGGTATCAGCTCCCTCCAGCACTCTCCATTAGGCGCTAGAAAGGTCTCCACGAGCGCAGTGCCGATATCCGGCATAACTTCAGTCACAGAATGTCCGTCGTCAGCACTGGCGCTGCTGTCGCGGTCATTCTCTGACACTCTCTACAGGGGCGCCACGCTGTCCCGTCCACTGTGTGGCCACAGGTTGCGTGTCTCGATGGCGTCCACCAGTCCACTACCGTCTGGACGAGGCGGAGACCCATCTGTCAGTGACGGTCGTCCCGTCCCTTCCTTCTCGGATAGTGGCAAAGAATTTTAATGGTCTTGGCACAAACACTGCCGCGGGCGCTATCAGGGTGTCAACGTTTATGCCTCCATCGGCATTTTCGTTACCTGTTGACATAGCTGTCGGCGCAGGAGTCACGTCTTTCCTCTGTAGTGCCTGTAACGTGCAGAGTGTCACGAGCGCCCGTCAGAGGCGGCAACGTGCCGATATCGTTCTCGAGCGCTACCACGGCAATGTGGGAGGAATCGTAGGTGCATGTGAGAGCTGTGCTATCCTTCGCTGCCGACGTGGTTTTCTTTGCTGCATCCTGTGCAGGTCTTCGGCTGTCCGTCATCATGCAAAGTACGGCTACGGCAGAATGCGTTTATTTAAAGTAATGCGGGCGAGACGCACTCCACTAAGGATTGGGTACTGCTGAATTAACTCAGTTTCTCCGCAACAGGCTGTAGCGTAGCAAATTGTTACGAATTCAAAGCTCAGCTGGCCGTGGAGTCGGCAGGAGGTGAGGCGTTCAGTTCTCCTGCCGGCACAGCTGACGCCGGCTACTGGAGCGAGCGGGACGTCTTCTTGGTTAACGCTGCGTGCAACGCGTTACACGTGCTCTCCATTAATCTGAGGTAGTACTATTAAATGTTAATGCATCTTTCTCATATTTAGTATGTCAAATTCTATGGATAACACAACCATGCTGGTAAAATATCCAATGTATAACTTCAGTAGTTTCGAAGATATAGATTTTAAGCTAAAAAAACATAATAACTGTACTCGCATTGTGAAATCCAATTAGGGACTATAATGTACGAGGTGTGTTCAAAAAGTAAGGTGACTTTATATTTTTACGAAAAAATATTTATTTATTCATCAGTCTTATAGAGCTTATAATTATATTTATCCCTGAGACATTTAAGTCTCTTCTTTATCCACGATAATGTTGGGGAGGGACCTCAACTTTGGTAGTTCGTGTAGCATTGTTGACCATAGTACTGTGGTGGTGTAATCGTTAGCATTTGTGCCTAGTAAGCAAGATGACCCGGTTTCGAGTCCCGGCCGTGGCACAAATTTTAATTTATTTCTTCTGCGTCGATCTTTATTCATCAATATTTATGTTGTTCCCTTCAAAGTAATCCCCCAACGGTTCTTCCAATCCTCGAAGCAATTCTCATAAGCACTTTTTGGTGCAGCCTTGAGTACTTCCAGTGATGTAGTTTTTATTTCTTCAATCGCTGAAAATCTTCGACCTTTCATCGGTCTCTTCAGTTTTCGGAACTGGAAAAATTCGCAGGGGGCCAAATCCGGTGAATATGGTGGCTGAGGCATGTTTGTCGTGTTGTTTTTGGCGAAAAATCTTTTCCGCAATTCCTGACTTTTTTCCGTATTCCTTCTCGCGAACGGCGCATAACGTCAAGGTAATACTCCTTATTGACCATACGACGTCGAGGCAAAAATTCAGGATGCACTACGCCACGGTAATTGGAAAATAATAATAAAAAAAGCAGTGAGCAAAACTTTGGCATTTGATCGAACATGGCGTGCTTTTTTCGGTCTCGGCTCTCCGGGATGCTCTTATTGGGACGACTGAGCTTTGGTTTCGACGTCATAGCCGTAAAGCCGTGTTTCGTCACCAGTTCAGACCCTTTTGACCAAATCTTTATCATTATTGGAGTCATTCAAGAGCTCCTGAATGATGCTCATGGACGGTTCCTGTGATCAAAATTGAGAAGCTTTGGAACAAACTCCGCGGACACACGTCTCATGTCCAAACACCCGAAAAAATGCATAACACTAGACGATCGATGTGGCAACATTCTCAGCAACTTCTCTTACGGTAATACGACGGTTTTCCAAAACAATTTTCTTCACAGTTTCGGCATTATAATCTGTTGTTGATCTGCTGTGGCGTCCAGAGCGAGGTTAGTCATTAATATCTTCTCTGCCGTCTTGGAAGCGCTTGTGCCACTTGTACACATTTTTTTTTTTCCTTCGAGCGGAGTCACCGTACGCCACTGTCACATTTCAAGCGTTTTAGAGCGCTTGATTCAATTTTTCACACAAAATGTGATGCAATCTCTTTGCTCCATTTTTTATAATAATCGAAAATCACCGAGCACACTAAAGCAAACGAAGTACGCTGTACACTTGGAACTGTTGGGAACATGTGTGCCAACATAACAAAACAAAAAGGATCGGTAATCGAATATACGTTGCCCGCGCAGTTCGACAAGTCACCTTACATTTTGAAGAGCCCTCGTATTCGTCTGTAGTATCAATAGTATCAATTGAAACTACAATCAAGACGAGAGGTTCATATAATCAAATTTTCTTTTCTTTAGTTTCATTGCGACAGATTTCAGGCGTAATTAACAGTACATTGAAAATTATTTCATTGTGTTTTGGTTGCCTGTGTGTTTTGGAGAGACAAAGAGAGTGAATGGACGATGTACGTAAAGAGAGAATGAGATATTTTATTAAAACTATGTAAATGTGTGACAATGTTGTGTTCAAATGGTTCAAATGGATCTGAGCATCTGAGGCCATCAGTCCTCTAGAACTTAGAACTAATTAAACCTAACTAACCTAAGGACATCAGACATATCCATGCCCGAGGCAAGATTCGAACCTGCGACCGTAGCGGTATCGCGGTTCCAGACTGTAGCGCCTAGATCCGCTCGGCCACACCGGCCGGCTTCTGGTTGTGTAATAGGAGAATTGATGAGATATATGCGAGTGGTCTTGATTTTGTAAAGGGTAGCCAGAAGGGGCGTTGAGTACTAAATTTGTTAGTAATTTTCTTGTGGAAAGGAATCGTATTTTGTTTTCATTAAATTTTATCTTGTTTCGGAATTACGAGACTTTTAGTCTAAATTACGTGTTGTGATCTTATCGGCTGCTATTAGAAATACGTCGAGTGTAGATGTGCTCGAGATGATCTGATTGACTGCTTAACGTACTGACCAATAGAAATCCAGCATTTCTCGCTCGTTTAAGTCGGGCTTTGTGCCTCAGATTCCCGGGGTCGATTCCCGGCGGGGTCAGGGATTTTCTCTGCCTCGTGATGGCTGGGTGTTGTGTGATGTCCTTAGATTAGTTAGGTTTAAGTAGTTCTAAGTTCTAGCGGACTGATGACCATAGATGTTAAGCCCCATAGTGCTCAGAGCCATTTGAACCATTTGTGCCTCAGATCTATGACTCAGTAGTAGCTCGGGAGCAGTCTTCTGGTAAACACCAATATTAATTCGTACTGATCAAATTTGTACCAAAAAGAAGAAATTGCGCGTTTGATCGGTTATCGTGCAGTTCATGAAAAGGACTACAGCGTTGAGTATTTTGAGAAAGTGAGTGATTTATTTTAGCAGATCTAGTGTGTGAACATTTCAAGTCGGACATAAACTTTGCGTGGCGAGCACCTCTGTACAGGACAGAACGCCTACTGAATGTGTCGAGTCGCAAGTAGTCTGGGTCAGTGACTGTTCAGGATGTTTAGAATATCGGGTCGGACTCTTTTGGCTGCTTTTGGATGTGCACTTGTTATAGAGACAGTTAGTAACATTGCCAATTGATGTCGGGATATTAAGTACGGACTTGATAGCCATTTTCCTTGTTTTAATAACAAGGAACCAACTAAAAGGAAATTTCTGACATTTTTTCAAACGACTCGTGCAACAACACCGAACGCTCGGTAGTTTGACTAACTTCCAACTACTGCCCACGGACTGGAGTTAATGGCCTTTGCGTGCTAGGTATTTAGTCGAATTTTCGTCAACGCTGCTTTTTTCGGTTTGCCGCCGCAGAGTCCGTGCACCGTCCCGAAAGGGCGAAGCGCTGACACCACCTCACCTGCGGGCCTTTCGCGAGCAAGTCCGACATTCCGGATCGTCTGCAATGCTAGCCCAGCTTGATCGATCTGCGCAGCACACACATTACCGCCCGAGTGGCAGGAACTGAGCCCGTTTCTTAGTCTCCCAAAGAATCCTGTAACAGAGTGCCCCACTTAAAATATTGACGTGACCACTCTGCTGACTATAGAAAGCTGTATTCGAAGAAGTTCGTCACTCAGGATCCTTCCAGAGCTTTTGGTAGAGCAAATTTACTCCTACAAATCAACTGCCATGTCGGTGTTCTGTACGAGTTGGCGATTCTAAAACTAGGAGCGCGGAGCGATCGAAGCGAGTCGGCGAACACAGAGAACGCGATGTGCAGCAGGGAGCAGTCCGCACACAGACAGACTGACGGGTGAAATGTTGTACCAGACCGGGACTCGAACCCAGATTTCTTGCTTGTCGCCTTAACCACTTCCAGACCGACACAAATTCTCACATATCGCGAACGACACGTGTAGTGTTCCCTGTCCTTTACCTTCATCGCTCAGAGACTCACCTGGTTCCCAGAACAGGCCGAACGAAGAGTGCATGCGTACTGAACGCGTAGTCTTATACCAAAAGAACAAACAGCACACACATAAGTATATACGCGTTGATGGCAAATAATAATACTTTCAGTACAGGTGGACTGTGAGCAATGAGCATAATAGACAGGGGACACTGCACGTGTAGAGTACGACATGTGGGAATTGGTGGGTAGGGTGACTAAGCCATTTCTGGGCCAAGTTGTTAGTGTGGATTGCCTACAGCAATGGCAGGTATGCATTCAGGGGCGGATATATTGTTCTCATTTGATTGACAGATATTTAACCTATTGTCCTGTTAAGTGGTTTTCCATGTCACCTCCCTTTTACTATTATTCCCCCATCCCCTCCCCCCAAACCCCTTTCCCCCCTCGCTGCTATACGTACACTTTCATGTCTCAGTTATTGGAATAGGCCCTTTAACTACTATCGGAATATTGACTATTTAATTAAGTTGATCAATTAATTAATTCCCTCCCCTCTGGTAAATTCCCCTCCCCTCCCACCCTCTCCTCTCACTCGGAAAATGGCGGTAAAAAGACTCAGTAGATTGGTTATTTGGAGGGAAATCGATTGCTGTGTATCGAATATTGTTTTAGAGGATTCAAGGCAGTGAATGCAATATATGGAAAAGAGTATATTATTTATTTATAAAAAAATTAAGTTTATGGGGGTTGGATTTCTCTTGCACGTGATTCTAGGCTCTTTGGAAAACATCTAGGTCTTGCAAGAAGCAATTAAATGGGGGAAACATGTTGCATAACCTAATGTTCGGCACTGTACTCTGGGCATCTTAACCTAATGTTTGGCCATTTGTGTGCAATTAACCAATTGTTCTGTTAAGTGATTTTACATGTCACTGCACATAAACTAGTGTACCGCCTTTGATAGGAAGTTCAATAATATCTTCCCACCATTTTCTGGTACACGTTTCGAATTTCACATGCTTTTGAACACCATTTCTGGCGCATTCTTCATTGTCATCCATATCCTTAAACTATTGTACCATGTTTTACATAAAAGATTATTCAAATTAACTTAGTGTTCTGCGCTTAATCAACTGTTCTGCTACATGTTACCCTGCCGGCCGCGGTGGTCTAGCGGTTCTAGGCGCTCAGTCCGGAACCGCGGGACTGCTACGGTCGCAGGTTCGAATCCGGCCTCGGGCATGGATGTGTGTGATGTCCTTAGGTTAGTTAGGTGTAAGTAGTTCTGAGTTCTAGGCGACTGATGACCTCAGATGTTAAGTCCCATAGTGCTCAGAGACAGAGCCATGTCACCCACTCACACACAGCCACCCCTTAACTATTGTACCGCTAACACTACGTTGATATAACACATGTATTGGATAATTTGCGGTATCCTATTTGTCTTAGAATGTTATTCATCTTATCAGTTGGGTCTGATTCAAGAAATCGAGAAGGTTCAAAAAAGAACTGCAATAATCGTCAATGGTACATTCAACAATCGTGGGATCGTTACAAATCTCATTGAAAGTTTGAAGTGGGACACACTTGCAGACAGACGACGCACATAATGGAAGGGGCTGCTTACTGCAATCCAAAATCCTATCTTCGCCGGGGATGTAGAGCATACATTATTACCACCAACTTTCCTATCGCGCAATGATCACCAGTCAAAGGTGAGTGGAACAGGAGGGGGGAAATATAACTGTAGTGGGAATAGTTCCCTCCACCACATTTCGCTTTGTGGCTAGCAGAGTATGTATGTAGATGTAGATGGAATATTGTTTAAAAAAGTGCAATAATAATAAAAAAACATATCCAGATATCCAGCCACTCGCCGACCGACTCTGATCCAAGAGAAAGGGTGCACTTGCGCCCCCAACTAACCTACAACGCGACAGTTCGGGTGCTGCAGGGATGAGGCGGAGACAGTTCTTTCATACTTTACACTTGGGAAATTACTATCGAAATACGTGTCCACCTATGTATCATTGCTGGTACGATGACGCATAGCTATGGTGAGGTTCACGGCCTAGAGATTTCGCAATGCTTACCAGGACACATTCCCTACAGGAACAACCAGTCCGTCAGAGAATTTACCCATCAAGCTACCGGTCTGGGAGCACCGTCCGCCATTGTTTTCTGCAGACAAGACTTTCAGTGGCAAAATTATTTTGCACCGATCGCTACATTGCACTGACTGTTAAACCCCGCAAAAGTTGTCTACAGATCATCAAATACATACAAGACTCACAAGAATATTTAACAGTCTAACTACAATTAAATATTACGATAGCTGCTGCAGCTTGACACCGATCGATGTACAGGTAATGTCTCCTCTGGAACGAATCTAAGTATCTATTCCCCGCACATAATTTTCCACGTAAAATATCTTTCGCGGTTATCGATGTCCTTAATCTTTACGTCCCTCGCGATAGGACGCACACTCATTTTCTCCGATGATGCCAAAACACAAGCCACAGTAACATTAAACTGCAATATATACACATTTTACACAAAAAGTGCAGTTATCTCTTATATCTGTAAAGCCCCCGAAAAAATTATGGTATACATACACTCACACATACAATATGTCTCGATTCTCCTCAGTTCAAGGAAATTATCTGACAAAGCCTTTGAATCAGCGCTGTATCACCGACAGGTTTACTGTTAAAGATTGCAAATCCGTATGTTCCAAAAGGGAGAACCAAGAAGTTCACAAACAAGTTCCAGGGACCGTACCAGGTAGTGGAAATGACGTCACCTGTCAATGCAAAATTACAATTGCCGACCAAGACAACAGTGGTTCACGTTAGTAGAGTTAAGCCGTTCCAGGGGGTAGTAGATCCGTGTATATATACTTCTTCTTCTGGCAGAAAGCGAAAACAAGCACCAGAAGCAGACAGTAAACCGGGTATTAAATTAAGTTGCGTTCGAGGGATGTGTAGTTAGCAGTAATTATCATGTGTGTATTATTTTTGTGCACGAACATGGGTTATTTTATTGGTATTAAGGGGTAGTGATGGGAGTTTTTTCCTTCTCTTTCCACTCTGTAGGTGACGAAGGATGGGGTACAAGTGAATAGTATGGGGCGTAGTCCTCTGGCCTACTCTGTACTGTGGCAGCTTCCTCGTTGTAACTCCCATCCATTCTTGTCGTTCCAACGCTTTCGTGCTAGCTCGTCTAACTCTCTGCCATACTTCGTTAATGGTTTTCGCAAATTGCCTTACATGCTCGCCCTCCGCTCCCAGCCTTGGACGAAGCATGTCAAAAGGTGATGGCATCTTCCGCCCATACACCACTTCGTACGGCGACAATCCTGTACCTACTATTATATGCACTGATTACGAATTGCAAGTACACGTCCCAGTCGGTGTGTTGACTATTTACATAGTGACTCAACATCTTAGCTATCGTGTGATGCACTCTCTCTGTTCGTCTGTTTCCTTGTGGATGGAATGGACTAGTCCGTAGTTTCTTTACCATCAGTAACTTACGCAGTTGCTTCATCAGATCAGACGTGAAATTAGTAACTTGATCCGAGATTAAAAACTGAGGTATCCCATACCTCAGTAACCAATTATTAACTAAAGCTTGTGCCACAGTACTTACTTTCTGATCTGATAATGCAACCATGACTAAATACCTAGAAAAGTGGTCAATCACTGTTAACGCATACTTATTCCCTGCTGCAGTCCTATTAAATGGGCCTGATACATCAATTCCGATTTGTTGGAGAGGTCTGTCTGCCTCTGGTAATCTTTGAAGCTGAATCTTTTGATGGCACAAGTCCCCTCGCTGTGCGCATGGCACACAATTCCTGACGTACCCGTCCACGTCTTGACGTCGTGTCCTCCACCAAAACTTCTCCGCTATCCGCATCTCTTCTCCCGCCATGTCCTGTTGGAAAACTTCCGATCTTAACGCTGCTGGTACGACGACGCGCGGGCCGCATTTCGTCGACCTGCAAAGTAGCCCGTCCTGTACTAGGAACTGCAGTTGCTTTCTCAATAACTGGCAATCATTATCCACGGCTTGTGCCCTTTTCCACTCATCCTCAGTCATCCCTGTTTCTTGTAATACTGCCACTTTTCTGCTCAATGCGTCAGCATTGGCATGTTTCACACCTGGCTTGTGTATTAGCTCATAATCGAACTCACTGAGTTTCAGCGCCCATCTCACTATCCTATTCTCTGGGTCAGTCAGTCCTAATAACCATTTCAGAGTTGAATGATCCGTCACAACCTTAAACTATCTACCGTACAGATAACATATAAAGTACGAAATCCCGATATTACCGCTAACAATTCCTTCTCCATCGTGGAGTAATTTTGTTCCGCCTTGTTAAGTTAACGCCACTCGGGATTAGCCAAGCGGTCTAGTCGCTGCAGTCATGGACTGTGCGGCTGGTCCCGGCGGAGGTTCGAGTCCTCCTTCAGGCATGTGTGTTTGTCCTTAGGATAATTTATGTTAAGTGGTGTGTAAGCTTAGGGACTGATGACCTTAGCAGTTAAGTCCCATAAGATTTCGCACACATTTGAACATTTTTCTGTTAAGTTGACGAGACGCGAACGCAATCGGATGTTCTTTGTCATCAATTTCCTGCCCAAGTACAACCCCAAGAGCGTGATTAGACGCATCACATTGTTGTATAAACTCCTTCGAAATGTCTGGAAACTTCAAAACTGGATCTGATGTCAGTATCCGTTTCAACTTTGGAAATGCTTTCTCGCACTCTGACGTCTACTGGAAGGTAACACCTTTTCTTAGCAGCTTAGTAAGTGGCCTCGCTATTTCTGCAAACCCCAGTACGAATTTTCGATAGTAGCCCGCAAGACCAGTATACGATTGCAGTTGTTTAACCGTTTGCGGAACCAGAAAATCTCGTACTTCAGCAGTGAGACGAGGATCTGTCCGTACACCGTCCTGACTGATAACATGCCCGAGATAATTTACTTGTGCTTGCGCAAAATGGCATTTGTCCAAACTTCATATTAGCAGTGCTGCCTCTAACCTTTTAAACACCTCCTCTAACCGTTCCACATGCTGCTTTGTATCTCTTGAAAAAACTAAAATGTCATCCATATACAGCCGACCAGGGTGGTCGAGCGGTTCTAGGCGCTACAGTCTGGAACCGCATGACCGCTACGGTCGCAGGTTCGAATCCTGCCTCGGGCATGGATGTGTGTGAAGTCATAAGGTTAGTTAGGTTTAAGTAGTTATAAGTCCTAGGGGTCTGATGACCTTAGAAGTTAAGTCCCGTAGTGCTCAGAGCCATTTTTCATCCAGATACACCATGTATTTTTTCGGTTTCAACCCGCGAAGGACTCCATCCAACAACCTCTGAAATGTTGCTGCAGCGTTTTTTTTAGTCCAAACGGCATTCTTTTATACTCGAAGTGACCACAATGCGTCGTAAATGCTGTTTTTGGCCTGTCCTCCGGATATACTTCAATCTGGTGATAACCGCTTCGCAAATCCATAGTGGAGAACAATTTACACTGCCCTAGGTTGTCTAACGTTCCTGTGATATTCGGAATCGGATATACGTGCGGCACTGTCCGTTCATTCAAATGTCTGTAATCGCAAGAAAAGCGAAATTTTTTTCGTCCCGTGAGGTGTCTTCTTCGAACTAGGACCACGCTACTAGACCAAGGACTGTTACTTTGCGGATTATCGCATCTTCCAGTTGTTGCCCTATTACTTGCTCTACTACTGGTTGTAATTGTTTCGGTGGTCTGTATGGCTTACGATACACCAGAGCGTGATTCGCTGTCGGAATATGATGCTGTATTATCGGTGTAGCAGGTAACGTACTCTGCGCTTCAAACAATGTTTTACAGTTCAGTAATAATACTTCCATAGCCGATCGATCATTTCAAATGTTTTAACTTGTCACGAAGTGCAGATGTTCTGACGGTTTGCTTTACATCATAGTCTAGCCTCGAACTATCGATGTCCTCTTCATCCATTAACTCTACTGTGGCTATTACTAATCCCTTCAGCAGATCGACATCATCCCGCCCGAATTTATCTAAACTCACTGGAACCATAAACTGCCCGTTTATGTCCGTTACACGTGGTACACTCCTACGAATAAACCAAAGCTTTTCGTCTAACACCTCATTACTCGTTAGTGGCTCTACCAAGAATAACCCCTACTGTGGCACATGGACATCCACCGGTACGCAGATCAACTTCCCTGTACCTGTGCGTACTTTGTCACACGAAATCACCTTTAAAGCACTTGTACACAGTTTAGTTGGTATCACCTTAGCTATCGGTCCACCTTGCGACTCTGAAACATTTACAACAGCTGTACCCATTGAGAACAAGTTGCCATCGAGTTCCAGCGTATGTAGCGATAGGTCAATTTTGGCGTGATGTTTAATAAGATAGTCTAACCCAAGTATCGCTGAAAATCCCTGTCCCACAGTTGACAACACCTCCATTTGGTCCGGGAACCACACGTTTCCTATCTTAAACTTGAGCAGTGCTGTCCCTAGTGCATCTAATTTTTTTATCACCCACTGCGCGCAATATGTATCTTGGAGCTTCCAATCCTTTCTTGCCCACGAGGTCCACACTGACAACTGATACATGCGTTCCAGTATCCACTAAAACTCTTTGCCAAACCATCAAACTACAATCCGCCTCTTCGTTCACTCTCTGAGTACCTCTTTTTACAAGGGATGCCTCCCGACTGCAGGAACACTCCCTTTTTCGTTTAACAGTTTTTTACCTGCTGTATCATTAACCCTTTCTTGGCTTTACACTGCCGTGCCTTACGCCCTATTTTCTGACTATTGAAACACTGTGGTTCTTTTAATAGAACATCATTTGCACTCGCATCTTGCGTTAACTCATACGTGTGCGCATTCGTTCTCCTAATTCTGTCTGAAAATTCTTTTACCGTTTCACCTGTTTTTGTACCATCCTCCTCAATTTTTCCTCTAAAGAATCTGGCACTGTTTTGTTTCCTAAACCTTTGCAATAATCCCTCAGCCAACTCTGTGAACGTAGTAGCATCCTTCAACCCTTCGTGGTCACCTACTACACATAACCTCGCCATTTGCAAACACATTTCATCCGACCAGCCACGCAGCTCTGTTGTTGAGCAAGCAGAGTCGCGCAGTCACTATTCCCCTTTAAAAGCGACAACTAAAGCACGACACGTTCCTCAGAACTACGGCATTACCGTATTCACGGACATCTAGGACACACTTGAAGTTGGATAACTGTATGACAATGGGATCGTAGTGATTATTCAGTTTGATAAAGCTAGTGCGCAGAAAAGAGACAATCACAAGTCTACTTCACGATTGTAATAAGGCATTATTTGCATTCAGGTCTATAGGAGGTTTCTTGAAAATTCAGCTCTCGCACACAAACACACACATTATTGGATCTAAAGAGGGCTGTCAGCATTTCTCGCACATGCAATAAACAAAATATTTGTGTGAAGCTCTAACAGGTTCCTTTGTTTTTCGTGACAAATGTTTACCTGTTGAGTGATCGTGATTTGATTATGACCAGGAGGTCGTTTACCGATTGTGTGGCCGCCAGTGCGGTGCCGGCCCATTTAGCGTTACCCAGGGTGCACGTGCAGTTTTCAGCTACGGACGCGAACTGGCTTTACTCCCCGCTTCTCAGAGAGTTAAAAAACAATACAAGACAACCCGCAACTTCCGATTCACGCTTTGAGCAATGGCATTGACAGAGATAGATTGCGCTCTAGACATCCACCTCTTATAAGGGCCAAAGATCTGAAGGAAAACGGTTTCTGTCTTGAAGAACGCTGGAAAGTGGAATGGGAAGAATCAGCACCACCACAGGTAAACACCTTACTGAAACCGTCGAACAGACCTCCAGGCTTTGGCTCACCACGTAAAACCTGGACCATCCTCAACAGGATCAGGACGGGCCACGGTCGATGTGCGGACTCTCTACACAAATGGGGAAGAGCACCATCCCCAAAGTGCGACTGCGGCGCTGAGAAGCAGACGATCCGGCACGTCATTGCACAGTGCCCTCTGAGAGCCTACTCAGGTCAAACAACGGACTTCCTGGATGCGACTCGAAGTGCAGTTCAGTATATTAAAAACCTAAATGTTAATTTGTAATTATATATATGTTGTTCATGACATAACTGTATTTAATTCTTTATGTCTTGTTTTTAGTGCCAAAGTTATAAAGTTATTGTAGCAGCTTATTTCTCTATACACGAGATTTGTGCTTGCCATACGCTAAATAAATAAATTTACCTGTTGAAAAGACATATCCGTACCGCGGTGATCCTACTCCTGCTCCAAAGTGTTAAACAGGTACGGTGCTAAGCAACATGAACTTAAAAATGCTAGTAGACTAAAACAGTTTTACGGTTTCTCCACCCACTTGCTCAGCCCGTGAAAAGTGACTCCGAATGACCGTACTCTAGTATATTTCGCACTCACAATGATTTCTTAGTCAGGGGGAAAATTGTGTGTGTTGTAGAAGCTATGCATGTAACGCGCTGACACAAACATCGACTTGGCTGTGTTTCGTGGAAGTGGTAAAATCGATAAACCGAATATACTCCGGGGCTTTTTTACATTGCAATTACACCCTTTATTGATCGACAAAAACGTAACGGTTTGCTTTGCGAAAACGACGCCCGGCTGGTGCAAGTGTGCACGTATCATAATTTTTTTTATACACCTATAACTGATAGTCAGAAATGTTATGCTGCTACTTGAACGTGAAGGTACCGTTGTTTATGTTCCGACATACGTTTGTGGGAAGTAATAAAACTACTATTCAGCTAAAAACAAAAAGAGATTTCGTATGTCGACTTGTAACGGAAGGATAGACTGGACGTGTCGCATTGTGATTTCAACGTACTGAGAAGTGTATCGGAATGTAAGTGGTGGTAGATTCATTTCGTAAGCAGCTGAACAATATAGCAATGCAAGTCTTCAACTGGATCTGCTATAGTGTAGAAACAGGAGGGGGAATACGGCTGTAACAATACGCCCCCTCATCGACAGTCTTAAGCGTACCCCAGCATTTTCCTTGCTCTTCTATTGATAGTGATGGTCGTAACAGTACACCAACCTGCGGCGGTGATGCCTTTCCAAACATTACGTCCGCGGCTGCGGGATTCATTATCTGAACACAGTCCCAGACGTCTATCCTTCATAACACGTGTTTGCGACAATCTTGGCAACACCTTCCAGAAGAGATGATTCTACAATTTTGTCAGATAATTTCCTAGAACTGAGGAGAATCGAGACATATAGCATGTGTGAGTGTATGTATACCATAATTGTTTCGGGCACTGTACAGATATAAAAGATAACTGCCCTGTTTATTTTTAAAAAAAGTGTATATATTGCAGTTTAATGTTACGGTGGCTTGTGTTGTGGCATGACCAGAGAAAATGAGTGTGTGTCCTATCGTGAGGTACGTAAAGATTAAGGACATCGATAACTGCGAGAGATTTTTTACGTGTGCGCGATAGATAGTGAGATTCGTTCCAGAGGAGACATTACCAGTACATCGATCGGTGTCAGAGTGCACCAGCAATCGTAATATTTAACTGTAGTTAGACTGTTAAATATTCTAGTGAGTGTTGTATGTATTTAATGAATTGTAGACAACTTTTGCAGGGTTTAACTGTCTGTGCAATGTAGAGATCTGTGCAAAATAACTTTGCCTCTGAAAGTCTCGTATGCGGAAAACACAGGCGGACGGTGCTCCCAGACCGGTAGCTTGATGGCTAAATTCTCTGACGGACTGGTTGTTCCTGTAGGGAATGTGTCCTGGTAAGCATTGCGAATTGTCTAGGCTGTGGACTGAACCGCATCACACCAGCAATGGTAGCTAGGTGAACAGGCATTTCGATGGGAATTCCTCAAGTGTAAAGTATGGACGAGATGTCGCCGCTTCATCCTTTACGGGACCTGAACGGTCGTGGGAGCGATGGGCGTCGAGTGGCGGGATGTATTTTCTATTATTATTAGCGATATTCTATTTAAACTATATTCCATCAACATATATACTCTGATAGCCATCGAGTGGTGTGTGGTGGAGGGCACTGTTCACGCCAAAGTCATATTTTCCTCCTCCTCTTCCACTCGCGGTTTGCGTGAGGGGAAACGACTGTCTGAACGTCTCAGTACGAACTCTAATTTCCGATGGTGATAACTGCATGGAATGAAAGTTGGTCGTAATAATATATGCTCTACATCCTTGGTGAGGAAAGGATTTTGGAATTTAGTGAGCAGCCCCTTCCGTTTAGCGCATCGTCTATTTGTAAGTGTATCCCACTTCAAACTATTTAATGAGATTTGTAACGTTCCCGCTATGGTTAAATATACCAATCACGAATCTTGCCGTTCTTCTTTGGACCTTCTCAATCTCTTGAATCAGATCCAACTGGTAAGGGACCACCATACGGACGAACAATACTCTAAGGCAAACAGGATGCCTCGAAAAAAAAAAAAAAAAAAAAAAAAAAAAAAGACCTGTCCAATACATGTGTAGAATATCGATTTAATTAATGTGAATAAATTTTTCATATGAACGTAGTGTTAGAGGTACAATAATTAAGGAGAGGCTGTATGTGAGTGGGTGACATGGAGCAGAACAGCAGGTTAAGTGCAGAACACTAAGTTAATTTGAATAATTTTTGTGTAAAACGCAGTACAATAGTTCAAGGGTGTGGGTGACACAGAAGGATGCGTCAGAAATGGTATACAAAAGCATTTGAAATTCGAAAAGTGTACCAGAAAATGGTGGGAGGAGATAACTAATTTCTTAATTTCGTATCAAAGGCGGTACAATAGTATAAGTGCGGTGAAGTGGAAAACCACTTAACAGAACAGTAGATTAAGTGCCAACAAAGGGTGAAACATTAGGTTAAGACACCCAGAGTACAGTGCCAATCACTAGGTTATGCAACATGTTTGCCCCATGTAATTTCTCCTTGCAAGACCTAGATGTTTCCAAAGCGCCTAGAATCGTGAGCAAGAGAAATCCAACCTCCACAAACTGAATTTTTTATAAATTATGAATATACTCTTTTCCATATATTCCATGCACCTCTAAAACAATATTCCATACACAGCAATCGATTTCCCTCCAAATGACCGATCAACTGTGTCTTTATCCCGCTATTTTCTGGGCAAGAGGAGAAGGTGGGAGGGGAGGGTTAGGTTAATTAATTGACCAACTTAAATTAGTAGTAAATCAACTGATAGTTGTTATAGGGCCTATTTCAATAACTCAGTCCTGAAAGTGTACCTCTAGCAGCGTGGGGGGTGGGGGGGGGGGGGATGTTTGGGAAGGTATTGGGTGGTGGAACAATACGTTAATGGAGGTGATATTGAAAACCACTTAACAGGTCAATAGGTTAAGTACCTGTCAATCAAAGGAGAACAATAGGTTTGCTCCTAAGTGCATGCTTGCCCCTTATGTAGGTAACCCACACTAAGAAAATGGCCCAGAAACGGCTTTGTTCCCCTACTTATGTGTGGGTCTAGAAGGGTACCTGGGTAGGCGAACTGGTTAAGCCGACTGTTCTAGGTAAGCGAGAAATCTCCATTCCAGTGCTCGAGCAGCGCAAATTTTCACTGTTTCAGTGTGCGATTGCAGCTGATGTCGGAATCTGTCTTTTGTCACGTATTTTCCGCTGCAGAATCATGAACGGTGTGTCTTCTTTCGGACATGCAAGGTTTTATTACTTGTCTCTGATACATTTGATACGTGGCAGGTCACAGAGTTACACACACATCTGTATAAGTAGGTTTGAAGGTCCTTCCACAATAAGATCTACTGCACACCTGTAATCTGCAAAAGATTGTACAGTATGTGGCGGAGAGTAGATTTTGCATTAATGTCTGTTTCTTCCTTCGATATTCCTGTAGCTGAGAAACACTGTTAGTACATATGTGTGTGTGCCCGAATTTCTCAGGTTTCTGCGAGATTTATGCTGTAGGAGGCAATCCCATCTTCTCGGAACGTCTCAGATCTCGGGAAAATGAAGCTCTCTGTGGTACACATCTTCAGCCGCCGCCGCAGTTATGTCTGCAGCCCTAGTCTGCAGTTCACGTCCGTGTACTTGGCAGAGGGTTCAGAGAATCACTTTCTATTTTTCGACTGTTCCACTCTCAAGCATCACGTGAGAAAATTCGAATTTGAACCTTTCGGTGCGAACTGTGATGTCTCCCATTTTACTTCGACGGTCGTTTCTCCGTATGTCGGTGAGAGTCAACAAAATACTTTCGCATTCGCAGAAGAGAGATGGTGATTGAAATTTTGTGAAAATATCTCGCCGTAACGAAAAACGCCCGCCGGGCGGCGGGTTGTTGCTTTATTATCTCGTGTCTGTTTTTGACCTGCCGATTCACGAGCTTGTAGATTACTTCGAGGAGTAGCCAGAAAGTAGCGTAATACCTGTTACAGCTCGCCTGGATCGAAGAAGGAAGTCACGCTCGCCACTTTACGAGGAGTAAAGACGTAATGGTGAAGGAATAACTACAAGCGCACTGTTTCCATTTAATCGCGTGTATTCAGAAAATCTGAAGGTTCAGACACACAGGTTTAAGGTACTGTTTGCTGCTGCTAGCCTAAGAGAGGCACTCCAGTCGCCACAAGAGTTTATGGCACGACGAGCGGTCTGCAGATTATAGTAGATGGAGACGTAGGAGGCATTTCAGGTGTTGCACTCGACGCGAGAGCTGACTCGTGTACGAGCTGAGCCTGAGCGCTCGCGGCGGGCAGCCGAGCCGCTCGCCTCTCAGTGTCAGACTATTAAAATTTGTTCTACTGCTGCCGTATCGCCTCTGTAATTTTTACTGTTTTAAATCTACATTAGACCAACTCCTCATGTTACTTCCACGTTCGTACCTTATTGCATACGATTTTTGCATGATTTTTTTTTTCACGGAATCTTGAGTGTCCTGATCTGTCTCTTGTATTAATGCTGTATTTTTACAAAGTCCATTAGGAGCACTGTATTTTAGTAGAACGTAATTAATTATTGTATAAAATATAGCGCAATATTTTCGCCATTGTGTATAATATCTAACTATATGATAATCTACTACGTGAGACTAGTTTTGAGGTAAGAATTTACATTTTTAAAAGAAATCGTAAGTATTGCAGAAAATTTCAGCACATCATATTTTCATATGAAACTACACATATTCTCCAAATTTCACTCTTTTTTCTGCCTGCAGAAATGGCGAAAAAACATCGATTTTTGTGCAAACTATGTATTCGATTTTTCTCAAACTACTTACACCTGCATCATTCTGCACAGTATGACGCTGCAACACAGTAGGGAAACTCAGCGTTTCTTTCACCCTCCGGCCGTACCCTGGTGAAACTGCACAGCCGCCAGTGGCACGCGCGGCGGCCCAGCCGGCACCCGCCCTGCGTCTGCGGCTGCACCTGCCTCTGCCTCTACCTCTCTACCTCTGCCTCTACCTCCTCTCTACACCTCTACCTCCACCTCCACGCCTCTGCCGGACACCAGACCGGCGAGCCGTGGCACAGCTCTTCTCACAATATTTTGTGTATGTCCCCGTTTCCATTTTGGCAACGGTTCCAACTGACGGGCAGTATGTGAGAATTAGTCTAACAAAGATTTGTAAGCAACATCTTTTTCGCACCTGATTTATACTTTCACAGGATTCCTTTAATGAACCAGAGGCTGAAAGCTGCCATACCCGAGCGTAAATTTCTGTGGTTCTTCCAGTTCAAAGCGGCTCTGGAGTGTAACCTCCAAGAGGCTGGCGGCCCCGCTTCCAGAGATCGACAGCCGCTCCGTAGTCGAACGTCATCGGATCTTTTCATGTACTTGTGCGCGGTGCATCTGTGTTTTCGGTAAGAGTTGCTCTTCACCTGCAACCCTATTCACAGTTTGTAACAGGTTTATAACGGTGTCGCAACTCTAAGTAGGATGCTCAGGTCTTGCACAGAGTCTACACTAACAATTCGACCTAGGACCTACGAAACGGTATGCTACTTTTAGTACCTAGGGGGCATTCAGGCTTACAGCTAATATGGTAGAATTTGGGGGTCGCCACCAGCCTAAGCCGCCTCTTCAGAGAAGCGACCAAACTGCAAATGTTTAAAAGAAAGGGACTTACAATTGATTTCTCCTTTTTTTGATCACTTAGTTACAGTGTTCTGTTGATTTTCACCTTCTCTTTTGTTACTCCCTTATGCAATGACTCGTCAAAAGATGTAAAAATGAAGATAGCATTCATATTGATTTTGCAACTGAAATCAGCTATTAACCTAACGATCATGAAATAATTTGCAGGATTGATGGTATACAACATATCACTGGTTTATTCAAGTAGCAGTGGTTTATAATGGAGAGAATCAGTTACATTGTAAGAGAAAACGGTTTCGTGATACTCCAACAAAATAACCTGTTTTCTTTTTAATGAGGAGACCCTAGAATTTGTGAAATTTGTACAGTGGCTACAATTTCGCACCTTACAAGCACTCATCTACATACTTTGCCATGATTTACAACTGGAAATAGGTATTATTTGATAGGTTGTACATCGTATATGTGAATATTTAAGAAAGACTGACATTGTCATGTACTTCTTGTGAACAGTTGTTAACGCTTATTGCATGAATGGTGACGGAGTGTCTTTACTATCAAAACAGCGTAATGAATGATTGCCTGTAGTAGTAGCGGTTGGAATGCCAGTGGAAATGAAACGGCAGGCGTAACTCAAGCCCTGTGCGGAAAATCCCCTGCTGGTGTGTTGGTCCTGCTTAAACACAGGAAGTGGCCAAGACTGACGGTTGGAGCACATGAGCGCCGAAGCACAATACGCGGGGAGCCGGAAGGATAACCGGATAGTACTCCGGAAACTCTGAAAATCTTGGATGCAGCAGAGAGGAACGAGGAAGTGTTACCTTGGAAATCACGCAGACTGCGTTATTTCCGAGGATTTTTACTCTGAGATGTGTACCATTGTATGTATTCCTAATTAACGAGAATAGGTATTTCTTCGCAAACTTTTCGTGATGGACGACAAAAGACTAAAATATGGGTGGTCAGCATTCGGAAGAATCTGTAGAGACGGTTAACTCAACTTGCACCACAAACAGATAGAAAAGACATTCAAACACTTATTTGTTCACATTCACACACACGATGGTTCAGAGAAAGGAATAGGTATACATGTGAAAACGCGGAAGGTAATAAGTAACATGATATAATCTAACACGCTCAACCACAGTTACACGGTGGGCCACATAATTCACAATTGATTCAGTTAGTGGGAACTTCTTATGGAACGGCTGTGATGAGAGGTTTCATCACCCTGAACTCCCCCAAGAAGATTGCAAGTTGCGCAGGGAACGTCGTTGCCATGCAATGCCTCTACCAAGTAATATTTTGCAAATTCAAATATTAAACAAGACAACGACTAAATCAGGCAGCCGGAAAAATTTGGGGGTCACAGAATTTCCTTACATTCTAAAACAATGAATTGACATTTATTCTGTGGTAACAAGTTAAATGGAGTTAATAATGACCTCACTCGGTCGCAAAGTGGACAATGCTTCTGTTCGCAAGGT
Source organism: Schistocerca gregaria (assembly GCF_023897955.1). NCBI lineage: Eukaryota > Metazoa > Arthropoda > Insecta > Orthoptera > Acrididae > Schistocerca > Schistocerca gregaria. Next base: position 79,043 of record NW_026061735.1, read on the forward strand.
ACCGCGGCAAGGAAAACAAAATCTCATTATGCAAAAATGTGTTACTAGAATTTTCTTGTGGTGCCAAATTAATGGAGTTAAAACGACCTCATTCGGTCCAAGGAATTGACAAGTAAAATAGTCGAGGCACCACTGCAAAAACGTATCAACATGACATTAATAAAATTGTTATGAAACAAAATTAAGGTTGGTGGTGTCAATTTAATGAATCTTCAGCGACCCGAACCGGTAAGATAATTAATTAATATGGCAAGACGCCACTGCAAGTTTAGAAACATGACGTCACTAAAACAGTAAACAAATTATATACAAAAGGAATCACAAATTTAAGTACTTCTAAGTCAAAAGTGAATGTGTGTTAGCTCAGTTCATGTGGCCAGTTGGCCCAGTTTGGTCAAAGAAATTCTCAGGAGCATGTAAGGACACACAAAGGGGGAACTATACGCATCTAAAGCCATATTTCTGACATGTTCCCTGCAATGTAAAACACAGTTTGGTACGATTGACACTTTCTAACATGCAACAGTGCCTTCAGTGGCCAATGCCACACGCATACTGAACTGACATTTATGCACATAAAACGCAGGCCGTGTCACACACACACACACACACACACACACACACACACACGATTCTCTTTTCATTCGTCTTCAAGACCAAGCAAGCGGGTGTCACGTCTTGCAGTAAAAAGCAAACTCAACTGTCCAAGTTGCGCCGCCATGATTGTCCTCTACCCCGGAATATCACTTTTGAAGACCGTGAGCACTGCGCCAGGTGAGCCACGGCCCTCGGTTTTGGTGGCACCGTCGGTTAACCCCTCTTCCTTCAGCTTATTGTTTCCAAGGGGGGCCGACCATTGGACTCATCTTCGTGTCGCCCTGAGCTAGCAGAGGACGCCGCCCACTTCTGTCCCGTCAGTGGCCCACTAACCAAACTACCTTTTCCATACCATACAAAACATAAAACTATCACAACCTCATGTCCCACTACAATGAACAGATTATAAAACTACGGTCGCAAGTTGGAATCCTGTCTCGGGCATGGATGTGTGTGATGTCCTTTGGTTAGTTAGGTTTAAGTAGTTCTACGTTCTAGGGGACTGATGACCTCAGCAGGTACGTCCCACAGTGCTCGCAGCGATTTGAACCGTTTTTAGATTATAAAATTCCAAATCAATTATCGGCTACCAATGCCATCATCTTTATGACACTCGTCATCCTCTGGTACCTAGTCTATGACAGCAACCGGCTTTCTTTGTGAGCCGTGCGTGGCTCGCGCACGCGCCATCTCTTATTTCACATCCTTTCTTTGCGTACTGCCACCTCGTTACGATATAGTCCTCACGTGTCATCTTTGCTGTAACTTCCCGGTAGTCGTCTGTCGGGAGTGAGTTGGAACGTGCCAGGAGTGCAGTTCGGATCTCCCAGCGAGTTGGGACGCGCCTGCAGTGCAGTTCGGACATGGCAGTCGTAGAGTTGGGACGCGGCGGAAATCGGTCGGGTCGGAGTGGGAGTGAGGCTTGGATAGCCGTGACTCGCCCGACCGTCGCCAGCACACATGACTTAAACTGGGGACGGTCTTGGTTGATCGTCGGTCGGTCGACGTGAATTGCCTCGCAGATCGCTTATGGGTCGGCTGTGTGTGTGTGTGTGTGTGTGTGTGTATGTGTGTGTGTGTGTGTGTGTGTGTGTGTGTGTGTGTGTGTATCGACTCTCGATATGTCTTCGTGAGTTCACAGCCACTGCTTATTGTCGTTCGACTCTTCGTGCAAGTGTTTGTCAATTTGTGTGTTATTTCCACTGACAACTTGTTTTAAATGTGGTCGCCGTACTGGGTGTGTGGCAGTTGGTCGGTTGGTGTGGATCAGCCAGGAAATCTCCGCACGGCGCAGTGGGCCGGGCCCGCTGGCGGTCTCTACACAGTGTCGGAGTGTGTGGGAGCTGTTCCGGTTGCTACGAGGTTTGTGGCTCACCGACCCAGGACATCAAAGTTGAGTGGTGATTTAATTACTGAAGCTAGACTGTTCACATTGTGCCGCTGGTTTACATGGTTGGCTGTTGGGGGTATTCCCGTGAGTAACAGCGAGTGTTCGAGTCAGCGAAAGTTTGGCCACCATCTGGTGGAGTTTAACTGTATTTTAGTTATTTGTAGTCCAAGTGCACCAGCGGAATTTTCTGCCTTGTGGCCATTAGCGTTCCGGTTATCTGCCCTGACCGCTGACGTAACATTCAGGCAGTGTTTTTTCCTCGCCGTATTGTCGCTGTCCAACACGTGTGTGTAGTTTTGACAGCTTTGCATACGTGGTTGCGGGCGGCTACGCCTTTTGCGTTTTGGCTTTGGAGTTCCTTGTGCACTGGTTGGGTGGAAAGCAAGTCGTCTTGTCGGAGGGTCCGTTGAGTGTATCTCGGTTGGGTTGCCGGCGGATCGGATATAGTTGGGCCGACTGGCTGTCTCCCCTAAGCGAACGTTAATATTTCAAGTGCAGACCCACCCCCGGAAACTTCTGAGCGCCGCTGGCTGTACTGACTTTCCTTATTGGTGTTTTATTGTGTATTTTAATGGCTTATAGCCGATGATTTGAATTTGTATGCTTTTAGTTGGGTTTTAAATAATGGGTCTTGAGCCGCTTTAAAATTGAAAGTTCCTTACTTGTCAAGTATTCCGTTGTTTGGTCGCTCAGCCTCATTTACAATATTTTTTTTTGGATAAAGCTTTTGGCCTTCTGCCTTTTGAAAATTTATTGTAGTTGTGCTTTTCAATAATGGTCCTTCAGCCGCTTTAAAATTTAAATTCCTTACTTGTTAAATTTTAGATTGTTTGGGTCTTCAGCCCGTGTAAAAGCCAAAACCTTGGGCCTTTTGCCTACTGAAAGTTATTTTAGTCTTTTAAGTAATTGGCCTTCAGCAGTTTTTCAATTGAAGTTCTTGTCTTTCAAGTATCTGAGTGGGATCTTCAGCCTAATTGAAGATAAGGCCTTCCGCCTTGTGTGTTTTTTTAAAATTAATTTTACCCGCAGTCTTAAATCATGGGCCTTCAGCCGTCTTTAGAATAAACTTGTTTGCTTTTCAAGTGTTAGATTTGTTGGACCTTCAGCCACGTTATAGAACTTACTTACGTGAGACCTTCTGCCTTCTAAATATTCTGAGTCTGAATTTTAAGTTAATGGCTTCCAGCCGTTTTTGAATTTTAGTGGTTGTGCCCTGAAGGCATAAGACAGTGTGGCCTATTCAGCCGATAACTAAGTTGAAAATTTTTTGCTGTATTGTTTGGACAACTAAATAAAGTTAGTGTAACTGACAGCCCCAATATGGCCCCTTTCCACTACCTCTTCTGTCCTGCGAAATCAAGCAGGCCGTTTCACTTTTTACAGGTTTTGCTGCACATGTTAGTGGTTCGGTCACTCTTTTTGTATGCCTTTACTCGGGCCTCACCGGTTCTCCTTATGTTTTGTATCGTGATGTTAATAATCGCGCGATGCCACATTTTCGGCTGTGTTGGCCAAGGCACAACCTCCTTAATCTTGCTCGGTGGTTGCTTGCTCTTCAGAACTAGTACAGGCGGTAGCGTAGAAGAGGCATTGGGTTACTCATTTAGGATGTCCTAAAACGTACTCAGGTGCACGTCTCAGGTACGATGGTCCCTATTATTCTATAATCTGCACCGCTTATTAACTTCCTTTATCGTGCGTTCTCTCGTGTGCGCGGCGGCGTGAAATAATGAGATGAAAATGGGCCTAATTCGGTGTTTCCTGAGCATTCATTTCCAGTGCGCGGACTGGAACTGCGGTCCGTCGTCCGAAATCACTCGCTTCACCGGACCGACTACCTTTCAGAAGTGAGGCAGACGTACTCTGACGTCAGCTCCACAGCTGCTACTGCTACGTAATCGAAAGCCCTCCGAGAACGGACGAGTGGTCCCAGGAGACCGGCGGCCCAGACTTCCCTACGTCTGCTGGCGACAACTGGATGTAGCGCTGCGGCATACGGCACGGTGGGCGGCTTTGCTCGCTGACAGGGCTTGCACACCCTAATGACGCGATTTTTTCTCCTCAACATGTCATTAAAGTAGCACGTCTCCCGCAGCTTTTCATAGCATCTCCGTGCACCAGTGTCCGTAGCTCAGATGCACATACCGTACCAATTTGTTCACTAGCTTGTCAACGATGACGAGAAGCCACCTGGGACAGTCAACCGCTCGCTTCTCGAACAGTACGTCATTCTGCACTAAATAATGATGTAGTGCGACATAGTTCCTGCCGTGCCACTTTGCTTTCACCTCTCGCAACAGCAACACCTTTTTTTGTTCCTGAGCAGTGCCACTGAACGACACCGTAGCATGGTTTTTGAAGGCAACCCCACGGATATACATGACGCTGAAGTTGTTCTCGCGAAGGTCACCCTCTTCCACATGTTCGAGGTCCACCGGAATGCGTGAGAGAGCGTCCGCTATGATGTTTGTTTCTCCTGGAATATACTCGATCGTAAAGTCGTACTCCTGAAGCAGCAAGGTCCACCTTCGCAGCTTCCTGGTCCTATCTTTGCTCTCATAAAGAGCTGCAAAGACCGGTGACCCGTAAATACCCTCGTTGTCCGTCCGAAAAGCTAGTAACTAAATCTTTGGAAAGCCCAGACTATGGCCAGGGCTTAGAGTTCGGTTATGGAGCAGTTCCGTTCCGCACGAGGGAGAACCCAGATTTCGAAAGAAATCGTTATGCAGGCCGCGGGATCTGCCGAGAGAGAACCCGGCTTGCGAACGAAATCGTTTTGCAGTCCGCGGGATCGTGTGTGTCGCGTCCGTCTGAAAAAACTCCGCACCGAGTCCACTCAGCGAGCTATCCGTCATTAGACAGAACTCTCGATTCAAATTAGGTGGGGTAATAGCGGAACGTTAACCAAGGCCTTCTTTAGCTCTTCAAATTTGTCGATAGCTTGCTGCTCCCAAATCCACACCATATTCTTACTAGTCATTGAACTGAGCGGTGGAGCAGACGCCAAGTTCACACTCACTAGCCTTTTATAAAAGTTACAGAGGCCAAGAAAACCCCGTAACTGCCGCACAGTCAGCGATTGCTGCTATTTTCTCCGGGTCCGGCTGAGTTTCATCAATGGAAACAATATGCCCCAAGAATGTGATATCTTTTCTCCCAAATTGAGATTTGTCAAGGCTTACCTTCACTCCGGCCTCGGCAACGACACTGACGCGTTTGTGTTTGTTCCCATCAGGTTAATTCTTACGATGAACGCAGTAAGTAGTTTTTCAGTGTGGAGTGTCCCCCTGATAAGCTAATGAATACGTAGGCAGATGGTTGATAAGAGTGCACGGAGACGTGATGGCGGCGTATCGCGTGTGTCCACAGGATGGGCGAGAAGCAGCCGTCGCAGCAGAAGCACAAACCCGTGTGGCGCACGGGGCTCGCCCCCTACGGCCGGTCCGCCGCGCCGGGGGCGGCGGGGGCGGCGTCGGCGTGCTCCAGGGCTTGCTGCCGGCGCCGCAGCAGCTCGCACTCGTCGGCGGCCGCCAAGGTAAGCCGACTGCTGCCGCCCGTGAGAAAGTGCTTCCAGCCACCTAACGGCGTCTTCGTCTTGCCCACGCTTCCGTCTCGCCGCTCCTCTCGCACCCTCTCCACGTCACGGTAAATCCAATGTGGGTCACGTACATCATCCCTCACACAAATGTTTACATATGGCAAGTTCTCGGTTTCAGTATCGGCTTTGATACTTGTTTCTTTCCGATAATTTCATTCATTCTGTCACTTGCTGTGCCACTCCTTCTGCCTAAGCCATTTGTTCCCACTCTCTTTCCTTCGGTCCCTTGCCGTAAAGCAGATCACCAGTCTCAGCTCTCACACTGGTGTTTGCACCTGAAAAGCTGTGATTTCGAAACCCAACATTCCGTTTTTGCTAATTTTTGCCTGATCCAAAATGTAATGCTATTTCCACCTGTATACAAAAGTATCGTTACCTTTACCGATAGCAATTAGCGTCTTGGAATTCCTCGGCTCGACATCTCGTTGGGGCATTTTCTGCTTTTGTTGTACTAGTTCTCGACCTCGAACTTACGACCTGTGTGACAGAAATTGGTAACTGCCACCACAAGATGTTAAGCCTAGGGTGCAAATCGAAACTGACGCAAGTAATGAAACAACTCTGAGGGTGTGAAAACAGCAGAACATTAGATTAGTTAAAGCTGAAAACGGCTCCATAACATGATGACATATGAGCAATGACGTACATGACATAATCTACTACTAAAAAATGACATAATCTACTACTAAAAAATCATCCATAAAATACTCAGAAATACAATCATACATGAAAGAAAGAGAGTGGTAGCTGAAGATTTGCGAAATAAGAACACATTCAGTCACAGAAATTTAAGTAAATATATAAATTAGGTAATGAATTAATTTATCACACATATCCAATATTTGGCTAAGTTGATGATTATTTTATTTTTCCTGGGTTTTCTGATTTTGGAGGTCCAGGGGAATCTTTCACCTTTCCCTTTGTTCTGGTAAGCCCAAATTTCCCACAGATTGGGTACAATGGGAGTAGACTCGTTGGATTGGGGTGGGGGTGGGGGGATTGACAAAAGAATTACTATTATTATTATTATTATTATTATTATTATTATTATTATTATTATTATTATTATTATTATTATTATTCTTTTTTTAATGCCATCCAAGTGCTATTCTAGTGGTGCAGCCACCAATCTAGTTCAAAGTAGCAAGCATAAAATTACTAGGAGCTTGAATGAGATTTCCACTCTGCAGCGGAGTGTGCGCTGATATGAAACTTCCTGGCAGATTAAAACTGTGTGCCCGACCGAGACTCGAACTCGGGACCTTTGCCTTTCGCGGGCAAGTGCTCTACCAACTGAGCTACCGAAGCACGACTCACGACCGGTACTCACAGCTTTACTTCTGCCAGTATCCGCCTCCTACCTTCCAAACTTTACAGAAGCTCTTCTGCGAACCATGCAGAACTAGCACTTCTGAAAGAAAGGATATTGCGGAGACATGGCTTAGCCACAGCCTAGGGGATGTTTCCAGAATGAGATTTCCACTCTGCAGCGGAGTGTGCGCTGATATGAAACTTCCTGGCAGATTAAAACTGTGTGCCCGACCGAGACTCGAACTCGGGACCTTTGCCTTTCGCGGGCAAGTGCTCTACCAACTGAGCTACCGAAGCACGACTCACGATCGGTACTCACAGCTTTACTTCTGCCAGTATCCGCCTCCTACCTTCCAAACTTTACAGAAGCTCTTCTGCGAACCATGCAGAACTAGCACTTCTGAAAGAAAGGATATTGCGGAGACATGGCTTAGCCACAGCCTAGGGGATGTTTCCAGAATGAGATTTCCACTCTGCAGCGGAGTGTGCGCTGATATGAAACTTCCTGGCAGATTAAAACTGTGTGCCCGACCGAGACTCGAACTCGGGACCTTTGCCTTTCGCGGGCAAGTGCTCTACCAACTGAGCTACCGAAGCACGACTCACGACCGGTACTCACAGCTTTACTTCTGCCAGTATCCGCCTCCTACCTTCCAAACTTTACAGAAGCTCTTCTGCGAACCATGCAGAACTAGCACTTCTGAAAGAAAGGATATTGCGGAGACATGGCTTAGCCACAGCCTAGGGGATGTTTCCAGAATGAGATTTCCACTCTGCAGCGGAGTGTGCGCTGATATGAAACTTCCTGGCAGATTAAAACTGTGTGCCCGACCGAGACTCCGCTGCAGAGTGGAAATCTCATTCTGGAAACATCCCCTCGGCTGTGGCTAAGCCATGTCTCCGCAATATCCTTTCTTTCAGAAGTGCTAGTTCTGCATGGTTCGCAGAAGAGCTTCTGTAAAGTTTGGAAGGTAGGAGGCGGATACTGGCAGAAGTAAAGCTGTGAGTACCGGTCGTGAGTCGTGCTTCGGTAGCTCAGTTGGTAGAGCACTTGCCCGCGAAAAGCAAAGGTCCCGAGTTCGAGTCTCGGTCGGGCACACAGTTTTATCTGCCAGGAAGTTACTAGGAGCTTGTCTACAATTTTGGCACCGAAGTTTAGTGTACGCCTATGCAAGTTGGTACAAACACCTGCACGAACAGTTGGGCGACGTCACCCTTGACGATCAGTCATGTGAAATGATACGTGACAGAACATTTATTAATGCTATTGCCACAATGTGGGCTTGCCAGACAATGGACAGAAATAGTACAGCATTCTTTCACTAACAGAAGACTAAATTATTGTCTTCCCTGTTGGTAGTTTGATGTTATCATATAAACTCAGCTGTTAACTGCTCCATCTAGAAAAGAAAATTAGGTCAGGGTAAATTTTCAGGAGTAAAAGCTTGTGCGACGGGGGCGTACAACTGGGCCGTTTTGAATTTGAGACAAGGGAGCGAAGTGAGGGCAGTGGGAAGCGAATAGCGTCTGGAGAGGGACTCGTGTCGGCAGTTGAAAGTTAGGTGGAGGAAGCAACAGACAGCTTGAGTCCACAAGACTCAAGTTCCACACGGAATTTGTAGTCTCCCCTCCACAACGGCCAAAGGCCGGTCACGTGATTCCACCTCCACGAGGCGGGGCGTACTGCCAGCGCTCCTGGTTTTACTTGAGTGTACTATGTTGAGTACACCATCGCAGGTACTTCTGTCTGTGCTGCATCGTCAAGGGTGACGTCGCCCAACTGTTCGTGCAGGTGTTTGTACCAACTTGCATAGGCGTACACTAAACTTCGAAAATGTATTGTTGAAGGGCAGTGGCAAGAATTCGTGCTTCAAAGTCCACATTCTTTTGGACTAGTTGCTTTGTTAAATGCACGCCGTCCAGAAGAAATTAGTTATTAAAGCGCATTTCCGTATTTCGTTATTTGAATTTCACGTAGTGTCCACCAATATTTTTCGTTTCTTTAGATAGATATAAGTGTGTACTAGAAACCATACCTTTTATGCAATGTTATTCAAAAGAACAAGTTGCCGAAACTAATAACACACACATATGTTGGATATGCAATAGATACATAAGGTAATTCATAATAATGGCAACAGAGTTTGTGATGGCAGCAATTATATGTGGTTATTGTACAAAGCTTTAGAACCATTCAGCAGTTTGCTAAGGACGACTGTATGGAAAATATTGACAGTTCAATAATTATTGTATTCTATTTAAGCGGCAAATGGACAAAATGTTGGAAACTCATTCTTCAGCCGACTGTAAAACTCTGTAAAGTCATATCCCATGTATTGCTAAACTATGCATTAAATGTTATATCAGCCTAAGACACGGATATATTATGAACATAACACTTGAAGCATGCGGAGTAAAATCTCACAAGAACACCAGCAGACAGTAACTTTAATAAAGAAACGAAACGAACAATGAACTTAGAACAATTTCCGGGTATGCAGCCGGATCCAGTCGATAGTCTGTCACGATATTTCGGCCCAGAGACGTCCGGCCATCATCAGGGGAGTACACAACTACTGAAGAGCCCAGGTGCAGTCGCGGCCGGACGTCTCTGGGCCGAAACATCGTGGCAACTGTCGACGGGATCCGGCTGCATACCCGGAAATTATTAGAAGAACAAATACGCCGGGAAAATTTCAGAAGAACAATGAACTGTTTGCATCTGCTAAATGTTTATGTACAAAGCAATAGCCAACTCGTTACAGCACGTTAAAGTGGAAATTTCACGAACTTAAGCCTTTTTAATTGCCGTACACGAAATTAAAGCCGACTCCTTCGGCAATTTTGTCACATACATTTTATTTTGAACAATAAAAACATCAAAGTAGAAACTCATGTTCGCTACACACGAAAGTTAATAAGAAAAATATTTATTTTGAGGCAACATATTACACTCAAGTAGAACCAGGAGCGCTAGCAGTCACGCCCCGCCTCGTGGAGGTGGAATCACGTGACCGGCCGGGTGAAACTTGAGTCTTGCGCTTGAGCCCTGTGCTGGTGGGGAAGAGGCGGAAGGGAGGCACGTGGCGTGCCTGTTGCTGCACACGCACCCCCCACCCCCCCACCCCCTCCCACCCCCCGCCCGCAGCAGTTGCTGCGGCTACACACCGCAGGCGCGTGGTGCGCTGGCGCTGCCTCCTCCCCTGAGGGGGCCCTGCCCTCAACGCCACCACAATTACTTCCTCTTCTCGTGACGTCACTCCAGCGAGGGCTGGTGATCTCATGATTATGTTTATGAACCCGTAAACACAAGACTAAGAAGTGAACTCAGGAAAAATGTATAAAACATGTCAGCAAGAATGCCCTGCCGCTTCTGGACCAGATTCGACCTTCTTTGTCCTTTGGGCTGCTTACATGCGAGAGCAGGGACATTATCATGACGTCATCAGTGATCTTTCACCATGACCGAGTGAAATCGTTAAGAATCTTCATTGTGTGGTGTCATCAATGATCTCCAGTGCGTGAAATCCCCCGCCCTCCCACCCCTCCAATCAGAGCACAGTATTTTCTCGGGAAATAAAATGAAAGAGCCAATGATAGCCCAGCATTTCTCCGACCATTGAAATGGAACAGCCAGTCAGTACGTAACCCAGGAGCTGCCACCTCGGCCTCGTTCAGAAGAACTCTTTACCAGAAATACCTCAAGATACTGGCAATACCGTTCGTACTTACAGTACTTACACGTCTGTATTATTTATCAAAAATGTTTCTATAAAATCGTAGAAAAAACGGTCTAGATTGCGACGAGTATTTTACTAAAATGACCGTTTTCGGTCTAGTCTTAGGCCATATTCAGACAGCACCATCAGCTGCATTTGACGATGCGTAGAACAGATCGTTGAGCTCCTGAAACTGCGACTGAATCAAACTGACTGTTCCATGCATCGTCACCTTCCGCTGATAGTGCTGTCTGAAGATGCCTATGCAAGGCCGAAACTGGTTATTTTAATAAATTACTCATTGCCATCTATAATGTTTTTTCACCGATTTTATAAAGATTACGAGATTGCTGTTCCCAAAAAATGTTTATGCCAAATGATGTACCTAAAATTCTGCCTGATCAGTTAATCTCATCTCACATGTACGCACATAGCATCAGAAATGTAAAAAGTATGTAACCTGCACTATTTTCACAACTCTGTTATGTATTAAAAACTCGTTAGCATCTACAATTCTGCCAGATCAGTACTTTTCATCACACACACACACACACACACACACACACACACGCACGCGCACACACACAAACATAGGGCCGATGAGAGCCAGGATTGGGAATGGGGTAGGATGTGTGACTGGGTCCCATCTCCGAATACAGCAATCCAGTTTGTTGTTATTTTGAAGAACGTTTGACGTGATTTAAACCTAACGCAACTCGGGGAATACTGAAAAGACAAAAGAATAATACTCATCAGGATGAAATATACACTAAACGTAATCACTTATTAAGCACTAAACGTACGTCCACAGACGGCATGCACACAGTGATACTGTACGTAGCACGAGACACTGCCTGCGTAATTCGAGAGAACCATCATGGCGCAGCAGATTGAATGAGAGCGCAACTGAGTCGTGCAGCGGGTCGGGAAGCACACTAAAACAGACCTTCCTGGAACACTATCAGTGGCGCTTTTCGAGCCTCTCGTTCAGCAAATGTGTGAATCACATCAAAGTCTAGCAAATTGTATTCATTTGCCAAGCTCCCCAAATCTGTGAGATGTTATTGACGCATAGTTTACCCGAGACAGTTTTAACACGAGCGACAGTGCTGAATGAACCGCTGTTTCATTTACAGCCATGGAACGGTGTAAACGATGCGCATAGGTACGCATAATTTTGGAAATAAACTTGAAATATTAAGCTTCTCTATTTTGTTGTTAATTTCTCCTTGTCAACCTGTTCTCACATGATTAAGGTATTCATTGATAAATAAGCGGCATTCCTCAGTGACCTGACCAGCTGTGTTCAGTGAGTATTTCCATAAAAACCCAGATGTTTCATCTACAGTATAACCTTAACTGTTTCACGTCAGGTTTTCAAGTTAGCCACCTGATTGTAATGATGATGTAAAAACATTTATGACGAATAAGTTTTGCGAATTTACATCTTTTATTCCATACCTGGTTTCATGGTGAAATGATTCTTCTTCTTAATGCGCACTTGTGGAAATTAAGGATCGGAATTAACCATCCGAAGATGAATCTGAAAAGGTTCGAAAACCAGTTCATGGAATAATAAGAAACCATTGAAAAAAGTGATTGATTACAATTTTATGTATTTACAAATTAGTAATTACTGTGAATTGCCTGAATGCATTAATTTTTCTTTTATCAGGTGTGCCTAGTGTAAGGAAAAATCTTTGTTTTCGTTATCCAATGGAAACTTCGCATTTTTGTGACGACTATAGGAAATAAACAAGGAACTGCTTTGTTGTTAGCAAAAATTGGCGTAAGATTTGTGCTACAGGAATTGTTGTAAAATATGTAATGTCAACCAGTTAAAGGGCCGACTGACGGATGTCATCCGTAATGTAAAATCATACACTGCCTCGATTTTCTTCCCTCTCCTTGTCAGCTTTATAGATAGCACTTATTACATCTCTGCTGCGGATATGAAGTACAAATTATTCAAAAAAGGAACGGTTTGAGACCTTCTCGGTATGGTTAAGTGCTTGAAATTCACGTGTGCGCACTGCGTGCTTAGCGCTACGCTGCGCTGTGTTCTCCAGTCACAGATGCGCCTGCATACTCGCTGATTCACGCGCCGGCTGGGAAGGGTTGTACGAACAGCTACCACGAGCTCTTCTTACTGTGTCAAAAATAAGTAACTTTAACACTTTAGTAATACCTGTAGTGCGCCTTAGCAGCTAAAATTTTGACACCGCATTACTTTCGGTGTATTTTTCCCGTGTGAAAAATTTAAAGTTTCGATATGTTGGATTTGACCACTTACTTGTCAGCTGCATGTGCCACACATAATGCTGTGAAAAGCACACAGAGGTTTGAGCTGCCTCTCATGTTACTTCCATTATAATAACCGTGGACCGGGCGAGTTGACGCATTGGTTAGCACACTGGACTCGGGTTCGGGAGGACGTCGGTTCAAATCCGCCTCCGCACACACTGATTTCGGTTTTCCGCGATTCCCCTAAATCGCTACACGAAAATGCCCGGATGGTTGCTTTGAATGGGCGCTGCCGACTTCATTCCCCGTCCTTCCCTAATCCGATGGGGCCGATGACCTCGCAGTGTGGTCTCCTTCCCCGAATGAACCACCCAACCGTAATCTTGTTAGCCGCATTAACTGATAGGAATCGAATATTTGACGAATACTGATCTAATTAAATGTGCAAAAGAAACTCCTGTTTTCTTATTACAATCTACGAATTCCAAAGCCGTTCTTTTCTATTCTGTTTATCAGTGTTCCCCTTGAAGTAAATGTGATGCAGGATGAGTGTTATCTTTTCACCACGATTTGAACAGGGAGTTACATGAACAATAAATGGCCAGTATTCTCATTTTGCCGCTGGTCCGGGATGGCTCTGCTGTCGCGATGGACACAACTACAAATAAAATCATTCAGAGCGTCACTTTGTAAGTAGGCTGTTTAGGTTTTTATATTGGTAACACCACGTAGCGCTCTGTATGAAAATCACTGGCTGTGCTGTGTGCAGTCTGTGGCCTGGTGGCATTGTTGTAATATTCGCTATTGTAGTGTTGGGTTGTTGGCTGTTAACAGCGCGTAGCGTTGCGCAGTTGGAGCTGAGCCGCCAGCAGTGGTGGATGTGGGGAGAGAAATGGGGGAGTTTTGAAATTTGTTAGACTGGATATCGTGAACTGCTATACATATTTTGACTTTTGAACACTATTGAGGTAAATACATTGTTTGTTCTCTATCAAAATCTTTCGTTTGCTAACTATGCCTATCAGTAGTTAGCGCCTTCAGTAGTTTGAATCTATTATTTATTTAGCTGGAAGTAGAGGCGCTCGCTGTATTGCAGTAGTTCGAGTAACGAAGATTTTTGGTGAGGTAAGTGATTTGTGAAAGGTATAGGTTAATGTTAGTCAGGGCCATTCTTTTGTAGGGATTATTGAAAGTCAGATTACGATGCGCTAAAAAATATTGTGTGTCAGTTTAAGCCCAGTCCTGTATAATTTTTCTAAGGGGACGTTTCATATGTCGACCCCTACCCGAGGATACCTCACTGGAATCTTCTGATTTTTTCTTGTAGTTTGTGTAATTAGTGTAGATTTTGTTTATTGCTAGCGCGTAATTGTAGTGAGAATCTCCTTTGTAGTTGCAGTCTTTCATTGTTGTGCAGTAAAACAGGTGTGGCACGCATGTAAATTTGCACCAAGTAGATATTATCTTCAGTGCTATGTTAATGTGTTCTGTTATTTTTGCTCTTCAAATTGTGTTTTTAAGCGTTGTCGTGTGAAATATTGTGACAATAATGGCGTGTGGAAAACGTAATACTAGGCTCCAAAGTAATCTGAGAAATGACAGTGAAGACGAAAGCAGTGTGTTAGCGGCACCATGTAATGAATTAACTAATGTTCAAAGTAGTAATTTGGTAACTGTGCGGGTTGGAAATAATGGTGTAGGCAGTGAAACAATTAGTGAACAGGGAAGCATTATTGATCGATCGGTCGGCAACAGCTCGCCCAGGGTTCCGAAATGACAGGACACAATCTTGCAAATACTGTAGATTCAGGTTTTGCGTCCTCACCGCTTTGTCAAATAAATCAAGACAAATTTTCTGCTTTTCAAAATGCGAATATTGCCGGTTCAAATGCACTGCCGAATAGCACAGAGGAACATTATTCAGACACCAGTGCACTGTTAGTACAGTTAATGCAACAAATGAGACAAAATCTACGAACGCTAGACACAACGCTTGAACAAAATCAGAAACAAATGGAACAAAATCTTCAAAAGTTAGACACAATGCAACAACACCAGAGGCAAGCACAGCAACAGTTAGACACAATGGAATAAAATCAGAGACAAACACAGCCAAAGCTTCAAAAATTAGACACCAAACTTGAACAAACACGTGAAGATTTAACTACTGAGTTACATAACATTGAATCGAAATGTCAAAAAGTCTGTAATGACGTAAAAATACAAATTTGTGAGCATTTTCAACCTATTTTTTCGCGGCATGAAAATGCATTACAGAATCACGCACCAGCCATAAAAGAACTGCAAACTATTGTTCATGAAAATCATGAGAGCTTGTGGGCTAAAATTGACTCAGTTGCATCTACCGATTCGGTTACGCTACTTGCAAAAGCTCAGGAAAACTTAAAGGACATAGCAGATACGATTTCAACACAAATGGACACTCTGAAACTTGGTTCAGAAAAACACACTGAGGAAAGAAGTACACTATCGGAGAAAGTACCCGAACTTTCGGATCAGTTCAGTAACTTATCTGCAAAGGTAGATGATGATCTGAATGACACAAGATCTGTAGCCATCACTGACACAGAAGAGTATTAACAAATTAAGAAATTCAAACATAATTAGAATCAAATTAATACGCAATACAAAAGAGAAATCCGTGAAGTACAGGATCAGTTGGCACAAGTAATACAAAAATTACATATTTCAGAAGACACTCGCGCTCCAACACGGGAAGAGGGACTTAGAAATACGGAAAAGCCACAAAATAATAACACAGGGCATTTCGGAAATTATGAAAGAAATTGGCAAGGTGCACAGAATTTTGAGATGGAACCGCCGAAACGACTTAACAATGACCGACATGCCACTCGCCGACATGATGATTTTGACTATTTACTACACGTAAATTCAAAACATTTAAGAATTCTGGCAATGACATTCATCCACAAGCGTGGCTCCATCAGTTCTCTCATTGTTTCCCTCCCAGCTGGTCATTGGATCACAGGTTAGAATTTATGTGTGGCTATTTAGAGAATGAACCAGCTGTAAGAATGCGATCGGTCATTCGCGATTGCCACAGTGAAGGAGAATTTTATCATGCCTTCCTCTCGGCATATTGGTCTCAAGCTACACAAGACCGAGTAAAACATAGCATCATAATGATGAAACATTTCGAACAATCTGAATTCTCCAGTCTAGTGAAATATTTTGAAGACATGTTGCACAAGAATCAGTACCTGTCAACCCCTCAGAACTCATCTGCATTTGCTTAATCAAATTACCTGAACATTTACGACATATTATTTTGGCAGGACGTTGCAAAGACGACACTGAAGCTTTTCAGGGACTGTTACAAGAACTGGAAATTGACACTGACAATCGCGGAATGCGAAAACAGGAACACAACAATTACAGGTCACATCAGTCACAATTCCGCGATGAAAGAAATAATAACTGGACACGACAAGGCTATTCTCACAACACAAATCGTGACCAAAACAGACACCACCCATACGATAACCGTTGGAAGAGTAGTAATAATTACAGGGAAAGATCACCTCTCCGCAGTAGTGACTGTCACAGAGACAATCAGAGCAACAGACAAAATGGGAACCAAAATAATTATTATCAAGGGAGACAGAATAACTTAAGACGTAACGGTCCAGCGCGCAGTTACGATTCCGGAAGAAATTCTCCACCACATGACCCCGACAAGAAAGGAACTATGGAATCTACCGACATGACGACAGACGATATAATTATAACGACAGACGTGAATTTCATCAGAACTGGCGTGGTTCAAACTAGGTAGTGGCCTCTTGGCAAGGTAAATTTGTAAAAGTTAGGTGTCCTAATCCCAATAACGACGCGCGCCAACAAAGAGACAGACAATGACTCGCACCGCAGGCAGCCACGTGCGCCGGCTGGCTCAGAGAAAGATAACATTGACGCTAACCTTGAGAAAAATTTTAGCATTCTTTACCGACATATACCGCATGATAATTTGCGTTCAAGTTGATTTGCAGCGCACTGAAGAAAGAGTAAAGGTTTACATCATATTTCACATTTAAAACCGTTTATTGAAAGATAATCTGCTTTTTAACTTTATCTTTGCCATATAACTTTTCACTTTACGTTACTACTAGTATGCTTTGTCAGACTTAGAATCTGTTAACATGCAACAATGTTTGAAGTTAAATATCCAGTCAAGAACCAAGAGAACTTATTTAAACAGAAATTGCGAATGCATTGTTGTTGTGAACAGACGACACAGTGTTATTGTGTGTGTACATTCTTACTTGTTAGTTGCACGATTACGTAACGACTATTAGGCTCACATACTTAGAACATTTACCATTACTGATAATTAGATTTTAATGCAACATTTTGGTTTACTTGTAAATACATTCTGGATTTAAAGTACTTTCTGTGAGATACCAGATGACACAGTGGTTAGTTTATGTGACATCTACACGATTTTATCACGACGCTACTAACGAGTGACAATTTACAATGTTGCTTTTGCGGTGTTTCTGTCTTATATCTGCGCAGTTTTTCTGAATTATTCTGGAAAGTAAAGCATGTTTTAGTTGTAACGTTTGTGGTATAGCTACAATGAGACAGCCTTTTCCGTATCACAGCAATATGATACAGCACAGTACTTTCTTCATCACGGCAATAAGCGTAATAACTAAGATATCTATACGCAAAGCATTTCACTTTTGTTTATCATTAGGTAAGTACATTGACTTTTGCAGAGCTCTTTCGGAGGACGATAACAATGACACTTCCACAGAGATTATCTTACAACAAGACGCACAGTTTAGCGCTGCAGTACACATATTTGAGTGATTAATTTTGCACTTAAAACATTTATTTTTAAAGTACAATGATACAAACGTTTTCCGTGATACATTTCATTCCATTGCTGTAATCTGTGACACCTCAGGGTATAGTTACATTAATCCTCAGGGGGGTACACGCTTACTTTGTGTACCATGTGTTTGGCAAGCACAAGGAGCCCTAGCTAATATGGTATTGGCTTTTACAACGTTACACATCGGTACCATATTTCTTTAACACATAAATTACACAGCTATCTGATCATTTAACTGGACGAGACAAACATTTATTTTACCACATCAGTGTCAGATGTTTACGTAATTACACTGTTAGATAACTTTACACTTACGAAACTGTATTTTGTCTGTACTTTGTGAACTGTTCATATTTTTTTCGGAATCATTGTAATACTACTACAGCTTTGAATGATGTATTTTTGTATGGGATCATGATTTTTAAAGTACGTTTGAGGCAGATGACTTTATTGAAGGTCTTGAAATTATTGAAAGAAGCGGCAACGATTCTGAGATGTGATTCATCTTTTATAATGCTATTATTGCGACGACGATGTGTATTATGCTGTTGAGGTATATTTAAGATCAATAAGCTGAGAATCGTACTTTAAGAGTTATGAAATGTGTGTACATGCGCGAATGTATCACAATGCCGCCGAAAATTTTTTGACTCTGTTATACCAATAGGATTTTGTTTCTACAGATTTGTAACGCAAATTCTTGACCTGTGAAATTTTTTATATGAGACTGCCACTATAGCGGAAACTGCTGCCGTAAATATTTCAGTAAGAAAGGTAAGTGACCTTCATGTAATGCATCGTGGGCTCCCAGTTGCACGACAGTCGCTTGGAAATAGGTCATTAGTGTGTGCCTTTCAGAGGCACAGGTGGAGAAAAAAAGAGATGCCATTATCCTCACTATTGACATTCCTTTGTAGAAAGCATCGCAAATACAACACCCTCAGACTTGAAAACATATAATTATACTGTGGAGCTCTTAATTTATGATTTTACTAAAATGCCTAATGAAACGATGAGAAACATTTCACGGCTATTGTCTTGCTAGTTGAGAGAAATGGCATATGGCTTGCTTTATGTATTTATTTACTCATTTTGTTTAATGTCTAGTTTCTAGCTGCACTGCAGCATTGGTTAAAATAAAATTTAATAGATGTACTAATATAGTTATTTTATGCCTACAGATCTAGTCAATAGTAAGTTTATGATATACTTCCAAGAAAACGAGGGCACATAAATAGACATTTCCCTTCACAGGAATTGCATAAATCATTTTTTTTACGATTTGGTACCTTATCTGCTAGCGCAAGTTCTTGTGATGCATCACTCTAGTGTTAAGATTTGACATAGGTATTAAACATGGCCATTTTTACTGTAATATTTTTTCTGCTTGAGCTTTGTCATGTTTAGATATAAGTTATTGTATTTGGTGCTGCTTGCTTTGCCAATTTCCATTTTTTTTGTCATTGCTGTTTGTGTTAATTGTTCTGTGCTGCTGCATTGCCTCATCCCTTAGTTTAGCATCTGAGCTCAGTTGATTTAAGTTAGCTTAAGAAGGTGTAGACTATATAAGAGAATGAGTTGCGATGAATTGGAAGGAATGCATTGAGAAGCTATAAGAAAATGGTTTGGCCAAAAAAAGTATTTTGAAAGAGCATATGAACAAAAAAAAAGTAGGGTTTAGGGACAATACGTTTAGGTAGGATTTTCTTGGAAATAAATGATGAGATAAGGTAATGGAAAATAATGAACTAGGAAATATGTGAACATATAAATACAGAAAGCCTGCTTGGATACGATTTTTTTTGGTGGAAACTAATGTTGAAATAAGACGAAAAATCTATGGAATGAAGTTTTGGATTGGACTGCAGTACCAAATGTTACACTGAAAACAAACCCTGCTCTGTATTTTTGTGTTATTACACTATGTGAATTTGTGTTTTTCCTGTCTGTATGTGTTTAGCTAATAGGATTTATGTTGTAGAATTTTCCTGATAATATGTTATTTACCTTGTAAAGATGCTTAGACATTATTTATTCCGTTTTGTTCTGATGTTCATGTCTGAAGTTGTTTCACAAGTTATTCTGATCTTTTATGTATTTACTTATGTCATAATTCTTGTAACACTGATGTTTATGTTTATTTCTATTCTTTTATAAAGCCTGTACTACTACAAATGTTATCTGTATTATGTTCTTTAATGATGTGTTCTGTATCTTTGTAATTGTATTCTCAAGTTGTAAATTTATAATTGTATAGACACCAGTTCTTCAAATTAAGTTTCATTTCACTGCACACATTTCTGTTGGTCATAGTATATGGACAATATGTGAGAAGTAGGGACTGATAGTGTTTGCACGTGTGTTAATAACTCAGCAAGGGACTGGATAACAGCATTGCTGGTTCTAAGGACAATTCAAAAAAAATTTTGTGAGTGCACAAGTGGTGGTTCATGGACTTACTATATTCTCTGCAAGACTCTTCGATGGTGATTGTGCACCTGCACAGTCGCAACAGATCGCTGCTGGCCGTCTGTACAAGCACTACAATGGGTCTGAACCTTTGATGGCCCACCAGTACCATTATCTCTACAAGGACTTCAATGGGTCTGCACCTCTGGTGGCCCACCAATACCGTAATCTCTACCAGGACTACCGTTGGTCTGCTCTGTGATGACCTACCTACCAATATCCTTCAACTTTGACTGACTCTGCTGTGGATTTGCTCTGTTGTGCCCCATTACCTGTCTGCATGTCAAGAGTCAGCACTTTCTTTCTATTGGAAGGACAGCACTACTTCTTCAAGACTGCATGGAAATCCACAACTTCTGTGTGCATTTTCTTTTACTGCTCAGACTTTGAGAAAACAAACGGCAGTTTTACTGTGATGAATGATCAGGACTGTCTTTATGGTCTGTGAGAAAATTTTAGCTTTTGACCAACATTGTATCAATAAGTGTGTGCATTTTATTTCTTTGTTATTGTAATTATAATTACGAAAAATTTTTCCAAATCTGTATTGGCCAGTGCCCAAAACAATTTGTAAAATTGGGGATCACGGGGGCTATGTAAGTAGGCTGTTTAGGTTTTTATATTGGTAACGCCACGTAGCGCTCTGTATGAAAATCACTGGCCGTGCTGTGTGCAGTCTGTGGCTGGGTGGCATTGTTGTAATATTCGCTATTGTAGTGTTGTGCTGTTGGCTGTTAACAGCGCGTAGCGTTGCCCAGTTGGAGGTGAGCTGCCGGCAGTAATGGATGTGGGGAGAGAGATGGCGGAGTTTTGAAATTTGTAAGACTGGATGTCATGAACTCCTATATACATTATGACTTTTGAACACTATTAAGGTAAATACATTGTTTGTTCTCTATCAAAATCTTTCATTTGCTAACTATGCCTATCAGTAGTTAGTGCCTTCAGTAGTTTGAATCTTTTATTTCGCTGGCAGTAGTGGCGCTCGCTGTATTGCAGTAGTTCGAGTAACGAAGATTTTTGGTGAGGTAAGTGATTTGTGAAAGGTATAGGTCAATGTTAGTCAGGGCCATTCTTTTGTAGGGATTATTGAAAGTCAGATTGCGTTGCGCTAAAACATATTGTGTGTCAGTTTAAGCCCAGTACTGTATAATTTTTCTATGGGGACGTTTCATAACTTGACGGATAATGCACCTGTAATTGCTTTCTATCGTTGTCCGTTTCTGATCTAGCTGTTATGTTACACAAGAACTGGGTCGAAGGCAGTCAAGAGATCTTCCGTGATAAGTCCGATAAACCCGCTGGGCACAACAGTTGATTAGGACTGTGGAAAGGGCCAATACGGTTGAGGCCAGTTTCACCTTAAAATTGCAATTTATTGTTATTTAATAACACATTTACAAGCAAAGCGGTACATAGCCGAACTTGTACTACTACCAGTTTCAGACTCCAAATATTTCACGGCTTAAGGCCTCCAAACAATAAATCTTAAACGTCAACAAAGTGAATTTCAAGTGACTAAAAAAAAAACGCAGTTACAATTTCAAATAAAAGAATTAAAATATATCACCGCTAAACTGAAAGCCTCAAGGCAAGAGTGGATAGACAAACATAAACAAGATGCAATACAAAGGCCCAGAATAAAATTTTCAAAAATTGCAAATACTACTACCATAACCTTTCAAAGGCAGAAGGCCGCAATGTTTAAGCTTGAAAAATAATTTTAAGACTGAGGTTCCAAGCCGCAATGTTAAAGTTTGAAAGGTAATTTTAAGAGTAAGGTTCCAAGGCTGAAGCTCGACAATTAATTTTCCAAAGTTTTAAAAAAATATATAGCTGAAACTGGACTAAAAGAAAAGACAACACAACGGCAATAACCTTTCAGGAAATATCCACTTGCCGGAATTCAAACTTACTTACATAAAACACAGTAAAAAAATGATTTTTGTTATCAATTGCTATGATAGATTATAAACAGACAATTAAACACCGGTGAGAAAGACCGTAAAGACAACCGCACTCACAATCCTCCAGGAGGTCGTTCACTTAGGTGAGACAGGTGGTGAGCCCAACTACACTTAAACCGTCGGAACCCAACCAAGGGACAGCCACGGACCGATCGACAAACGACTTGCTTGCCACCAATCAATACATGAGAATTCAAACAAAAAATGTTGCTGGGTCACGTCGTCCATAAAATGCCGTTTTCAATCTATCCCAGGCATGTTCGATAGAGTTCATGTCTCGAGAACATGCTGCCCACTCTAGATGAGCGGTGTCGTTATCCTGAAGGAAGTCATTCACAAGATGTGCACGATGGGGGCGAGAATTGTCGTCCATGAAGACTAATGCCTTGCCAATATCCTGCCGATATGGTTGCACTATATGTCGAAAGATGGCATTTACGGATCGTACAGCCTAGAGAGCCTGTATACAGAGAGAGTGGCCATAGGCCATTTTTCTGCCAAACGTCTCTCGCGCTTCCTATGTTCTCCGTGCTTTTGAGTTGAATTTAAGTTCAGAGGACTTTTGGAAACGATTAAAAGGTATTTGAATTATTGAGAAACTTGTTATGCGTTGTGCATACATGTTCGATTTAAATGAATATCGGTTTTTAAGCTCTTATTTCTTTAACAGTTCGTGCCTACTGCTAGCATCACAAGCTTTTCTGAAGCCAATATCTGACAGTCCTTGCTGGAAACGGAAAGTTCCTATAATTGTTGTGCCATGCTCATTCGACTTTGTAGCGTCAAACTTTATTTCGTTCCGAATCAGAACAGTAGGCATTACTTTGGTTTCACTTTTATTGCCAGACTGTTGACGCAGGCAAGTTGTAAGCATGTTTTCCGCAGTTGTCGTGGTTGCTGAAACACTATTCGTAGTACGTAATAGTAGGTACTCTTGAAGACAGTTTTTAATAGGCCTACTTACTGTGGGGTAGAAGGGATACGGTAGTTTTCTTGTTATATTTGGTCGTTGTTACAGTAGCCTATATTTAACATTACCTGATTTTTGTAACATTTTTCCTTTGTAATCTACGAGAGGTATTCAGAAGTACTAATACGTCTCACACTTTTTGCATGTCACCAGTAAATAACTGCTTACAACTTTCATTCATCTGACGTAATACAGGTACGTTAAATCTTTAGTGTTATGCTCTTCCGATGCAAAACAAATGCTATACACTGTAATTTTTTATTTACTTTATTTTCATCGCAAGACGTCTAGTAAACGAACTTTAAAGGAGATAAATGCAAGAATCGAATAATTTTTACAGCTACTGTATCAAATTTTCCTGTGCTGTAAGTAGTAGGCTACTATGAGTATATTATAGCTGTAAAGAAAGGCATTTAACGAATGATTTCGCCATATTGTCTTGTGCTTTTGATTCGGTGACTGTGTACTCCACTACTGGCCATTCGAAAGTCCCGCCCGCAGTTTGGCAGAAAAATGCCGCCGTAACGTCCGGTTGGCTACTCTCTCCCTGTACAGGCTCCCTAGTACAGCCGTTAAGGCGACTTCCATGACCACCAGCTGCGTACGTCGGCCCCACATCATGCCAGCCCAAAACACCAGGGAGCCGCCACCTTGCTGCACTAGCTGGACAGTGTGTCTAAGGCGTTCAGACTGACCGGGTTGAAACCAAACACGTCTCTGACGATTGTCTGTTTTAAGGCATATGCGACACTCATCGATGAGGACAACATGATGCCAATCCTGAACGGTATATTCGTCATGTTGTTGGGCCCATGTGTACCGCGCTGCGTGGTGTCGTCGTTCAAAGATGGACCTCGCCATGGACGTCGGGAGTGAAGTTGCGCATCATGCACCTTCTGCACACAGTTTAAGTTGTAACACGACGTCCTGTGGCTTAACGAAAAGCATTATTCAACATGGTGACGTTGCTGTCAAGGTTCCTCCGAGCCAAAATCCGTAGGTAGTGGTCATCATATGCAGTAGTAGCCATTGGGCGGTCTCAGCGAGGCATGTCATCGACAGTTCCTGTCTCTCTGTATCTCCTCCATGTCGGAATAACATCGCTTTGTTTCACTCCGAGACGCCTGGAAACTTCCCTCGTCGAAGTTCATTCCTGGCACGAAGTAACAATGCGGACGCTATCGAACTGCGATATTTATTGATTTATTTAACCTGGCAAGATTAGTGTCATCAGGCCCTCTCTTACATCTAACCAGGCATTCTACTTATTTTACATTCTTATGTTTTAGTAGGCATGTTGAACTACATCTAGTACAAAAAGTGAAGTAAGCAATTAGAAAGGTACACCTGGAAAAATACATTATTGAAGAGAAAGATTTTAGATAGGAGTGCTGGCAGCAGGGAGTATGAGGGAGACTCATGGTGAAGGGAGGAGAAAAACAGAAAGACATGATGAAACATAATTAAGGAAATATAAAGGAAAAGAAGATTGCGTGGCTAATAGAGATAGATGAAGAGGAAGGCATCTCAGGAGCAAGATAGGAGACACTAGCTTTGCTATTTGACAGATGAGAGAATTGGCCTTGTACATTAATTTTGTGGAGAACTTTATGAGGATGATAGTAGGAAGTGCTTCAACTTCTTCTTAAAAGCAGCAGGAGATTGAATTTTCCTCAAGGTAAGGGACAGTTTGTTCCAGAGGCGGACAGCGGCAACTGAGAAAGAGTTTGCAAAAGTTTCTGTTTTGTGAGTGGGCACAGTTAGGATACCAAATAAGAGTGACCTCGTGTTTCGATTATGATGGCATGACAGGTTTTTAATCTCTGACACAAGGTACTGGGGTGCTTGCGCGACGAGGTGTCGGTGAAGAAGATAATAGAGTGTGGTAGTCACGCAATTTGTCCGGCCGCAGCCACCCTAGCTCGGAGTATGAAGCACTAACATGATCATATCGGCGAATGTTGGAGGTGTAACGCACATAGGCATTCATGGTTAGCTCTAGCCGTATTTTGTTTTCAGTACTCATGCCTTGTTGAATCACATCACAATAGTGGAGGGTCGGTAGAACGAGTGCTTGCACGAGCTGGCGTTTCAAGTCCTGTGGAAATATGTTCCGAAACCTTTTGAGAGCACAGAGACAAGCAGACGTCTTTCGGCACACTGCGACTGTATTCTCCGCCCAGTTGAGATGCTCATCCAAAGTTACACCCAAGTTCTTAACTGTTTTCTGGTATGGTACTGGAGTACCGTCGAGCAGAATAGGAGGTAGCCGTTTGCGGAAATGTGAACTTATTAATTTCTGATGGGCTATTAAGATTACTTGCGTCTTTTTTGCATTTAGTTTAAGCCCTAGGTTTTTCGCCCATGTCACTACTGAAGACAGATCATCATTCATCTGAGCGATTGCAGTGTTTATATCTTCAGGTCTGACGCTTAGGTAGAGCTGGTGGTAGTCGGCATAGAAATGATATTTACAGGAGGACAGAACCGACGAAATATCGTTCAAATTTAAAGAAAACAAAAGTGGTCCTAAGACTGATCCTTGTGGCACTCCCGAGGAAACATGTTTCCAGGAACATTTTTCATTTACGCAAAATGGTTCAGATGGCTCTGAGCACTATGGGACTAAACTTTTGAGGTCATCAGTCCCCTAGAACTTAGAACTACTTAAACCTAACTAACCTAAGGACATCACACACATCCATTCCCGAGGCAGGATTCGAGCCTGTGACCGTAGCGGTCGCGCGGTTCCAGACTGAAGAGCCTAGAACCGCTCAGTCACACTGGTCGGCCTTATTTACGAGGACAACACACTGCTGTCTGTCTTTTAAGTAGCTTTCAAACCATCTCATTGCACTATCTGAGAAATTAAGCTGTTGCATTTTTCTGAGCAATATGCCAAAGTTAACAGTGTCAAAAGCTTTGCTAAAGTCCAGTAGCGTCAATATTGTTGCCTTTCGATTGTCGATGGCATATTACAGGTCATGAGTTACGTTAATTAGAGCAGTGTTTGTGCTGTGATGTTTACGGAAACCGGATTGAAATTTGTCATATAGACTGAATTCATGCAGGTGTTCAGTGATTTGGTAATGAACAATATATTCAAGTGCTTTGGAAACAGCATGCAGTATGCCAATTGGTCGGTAATCACTAGGCAATTGCGGGTTTTCGATCTTAGGGATGGGTCGAATTATGCTTCTTTTCCATGCAGTGGGGTACATTGCGTTCCCGAGGGAAAAGTTAAATATGTCAGTTAAGACAGGTACTAAGATATCGGCAACATTCTTAATCATGGGTATACTGATACTGTCGTTGCCTATTGCACCAGAAGAGATTCTCATTATTGCTTTTCTTGCCGTATTTACTGTTACATGTTTTAGATGGAAGGTGTCGTTGTTAGTTATCCTGTTTGGGGATTCTTGTGCACGGTAATTATCAGCCGTGCTGGTGTTCAGACGTGCAGGGAAGAATTCA
This sequence comes from Schistocerca gregaria, assembly GCF_023897955.1. Lineage (NCBI taxonomy): Eukaryota > Metazoa > Arthropoda > Insecta > Orthoptera > Acrididae > Schistocerca > Schistocerca gregaria. The sequence goes on from NW_026061735.1 coordinate 105,664, forward strand.
TTTAATTCGTTAGCTGACACATGAAAAGTAGTTTCCGATTTTGCCTTTCCGACCCCCAAGCTACGGAGATTCTTGCATAGAGTCGTGGGCGTCAGATCGCTGCATACAAGGGAGCGAGCGTGCTTGATTTTAGCATTGCGAATGCATTGTTTCACTCTGTTCCGTAGCTTTCTATATTCTTCGAAACGCTCGGGTTTCGGATCTGCCTTGAAACGCCTGTGGGCAGCATCCCTATTAGTCATCATTTGACGTAATTCAGATGTCAGCCATGGAGCAGGAGGTTTTCTTACACGGATTGTGCGTACAGGTGCATGTTTGTCATAGAGGGCAGTGAGTTTATCACCAAGTTCATTAATTTTGCCGTCGATTGGAGGTTCTCTGATTGTTTGATGCCGTGAGATTTCTGAGCAATCGGCTGTTAGAGCGTCAAGGTCAATACGTTTCATGTTCCCACAAGTTATGTAACGCGATTTGATCCTTGGGGGCTGCACAGAGTAGGCCAGGAATATTACATCATGTGCTGAGAGGCCAGGGGCCGATGATTGACTAACATCTCTTACTTTGTCAGTCTGTTTCGTAGCGATTACTTCTATAAGAGCGTGATTGTGCGCCATATGGTGCGTAGCTTGTAATGGAAGAATGTTCATGATATTGCAACTAAACAGTCTTCTTAGGTTTATTGCGGAGGGAGTGTCTCTTAGCAGGTCTATGTTCAAGTCACCCATTACGATGACATGTTCGTATTGACACTGAAGTGAATGTAATTCCGACTGAAAGGAACTCATTGAACTTATTTTTGGCGGCTTGTACACGACGCCAGTCAAGAACTTCCGACTTTGTATATTTATTTCAATGAACATGAATTCAGCCTCTTTTTCTACAGCAGGGTTTGACGTACATAAGACTTTAGCTTGAGATCTGTTCGTATATATGCACCGACCCCGCCACCTCGCTTTTTTTATCTGTCTGCCCTAAGAAATGTGTTTGCCTTTCGCGGGCAAGTGCTTTACCATCTGACCTACCGAAACACTCTGGTTTGTCTCTTTGTTAGGCACTACCTGCCGCGAGGGGCACTGGCCGGTGCTTCCGCCAAGTGACATAAAACAGGAGTGTCCCAGATTTTGCGTGCCCTGTTTGGGACTCCGCGAGTGCCGAAAGAAAGGCGACTGCAAGAGATTTCCTGAGGTTGCGGGAGTATAGAAAATGGATTCGTGGTATTCGGTGCAAGGAGAATATGACCAAAATAGTGATGGCTGTGTGTCACTGAGTATCCTATGTCGTAAGAGGAGAAATGTAATTACCGTATTTGAAACAGCTTAGGGTGGAATTAAGGGAAAGGGGAGTGATTTAAGAGGCCGATGCTGTCAGCAGAGAGAAGTAAGCTTAATAGGAAGCTAGAATTAAATTGAAATTTACTAAAGTGATACTGGTAGTGATTATCGTAGGAAGCTACAATTAACAAACTGCCTACTGGCTCCTGTCTCGGGTTCTTCGGCCGACGTTCATCTCATGATTATTTCTGACATTTCGCCAGCACGAGTGGCTGGCATTGTCAAAGCTTCACCCTCCACTGCCGGTGGTGAACTGGAGCCGATCTCGCGGCCGCAGACTATATGTACCTGGCGCGCCAACGTCCGAGGGCTTCTCCGCGGTCATTTCCGGTGCGGTTCTCCTCTTGCTACCTGCGACGGTCGTTCGCTGCAGTACGGGAAGGCAGGATCCGTTTACCTTAAGGCTTTCCTCTTTCTTGTTGAAACCGTTCGCGTGTTTTTGTATTTCTATAGCTTCTCTGAACAAGCGCGTGTGATAGTGATCCTCTACAGCCAGAATTTCCTTGTTGGCGAATTTTATTACGTGGTCGGTCTCATTCAGTGCGTGCTCTGCCACGGCCGGTTTCTCCACCTGCCCCAGCCTGCAGTGTCGCTTATGCTCTTTGATCCTGGTGTTAATTTATCGTCCAGTCATTCCGACGTAAACTTTTCCGCATGTACATAGTATACAGTATATTCCCTACATTGCAAGTGGGGCTCTTCTATCCTTCGCCGATCTAAGACACATTGTGATCTTCCTTGTCGGTTTCAAAATCGTGTCTACGCCATGTTTGCGCAATATACGGCCGATTCTGTTCGTCACTCTGGGAATGTACGGCAGAAAAGCCGTACCCGACATTTCTTTTTCTGGTTCCTTACTTCGCCGAGTGTTTGGCTCTGTTGCACTTCTGATATAACTTGTGGAGTACCCACTGCTCCTCAGAAGAGTTTACAGGTTTGCATTTCTCGTTTGAGGTGCTGCGGCTCACATATTCGTCCTGCTCTCGTTACGAGCGTACTAATCATGCCTCTTTTCTGGCTCGGGTGGTGGTTTGACAGTTTGTGCAGGTATCGGTCCGTGTGTCTGTTTTCGATACACGCTGTGTCCCTTGTGGCCAGCACATCTAAAAATGGCAGTTTCACCATGGCTCCACACCACGAAAGTATCATCGACATATCTGTATCACACCTTAGGTTTGCAACTCGCCGAGTCCAGTGCCTGTGCTTCGAATTGTTCCATGAAGAGGTTGGCCATCACTGGACTGAGAGGACTACCCATGGCGACGCCTTCCAGCTGTTCATATAAATCGCCATTCCACGTGAAATATCTCGTGGTGAGACATGCATGGAAGAGCTTTTTGATGTCTTGCGGGAAAATTAGATTGGGATTTGCTAAAGTAATACTGATAGTGATTTTTGTTATGAACAATTTAAACCGAAGAGATGGGTGATTAATGAACTAAAGGAGAGACTAAAAATTGCAATAGAACTATTACAGAATGGAAGAGAATAAATGGAGAAAATGAAAAAAGTATTAGCTGTAACTAAAATTAGGTAAAGGTTAGAGCTACAGGTACAAAAAAATAGTAAAACGTTAATACAGTTACGAAAACAATTAGTTGAAGGTACAAATATGGGTATAATTAAAAAGTTAATACAATTACAAGACAGTATATCTGAGTATAGGACTGTTACAATTTGCAAATGGTGTTAAGTTTGCACTGTTGGCTCGAGTAGGTTCACTTAATACTATTTAGTTCTGTCATGTTTGTGACTGTCTTCTTTCCAGCTGCTGTCTTAATGATTACTCTGCCATCCTGAGTCCACACATTCTGAAGACCGAAATGGGATATGGCACTGTTTAAAATCTTTAGCCGTTCGTGTGTCAGATCTTCCCTTATTGTAAGCCCTGTTCTTGCTAACTTCCTCTTCTGGGTAAAGATCTCAGCCCTTTTTCAGTATGAGAGAAATTTAATTATTATTGGACGAGGTTTGGTAGCACCTGGTAGTTTTCGTCCCACCCGATGGCTCCTGTCAATGTCTGCCTTGGTCACTTCAACGCCTAATTTTTCACGCGCAACCTGTATAAGCAGGTTGTCCGTGTCTTCTTCCTTATTTTCTGCTACTCCAAACAGTCGTAGACTATTTCGCTTTTGGTACTGTTCCAGCTCGTCTGTTGCGGCACATAGTTTCACTTCCAACTCTCGTGCCTTTTTCTCGTATTCAGACACAGACTTTTTTAGTGCTGTAATTTCGGTAGTATTGGCCTCAACAGTTTCACGCATTTTGGCCAATACTGCTGCCGTTACTGTATCTGATATGGTGCCTGCTATCAGATCGAGATTTTTTTTATCGCGAAGCGCAGCGTTTACCTCAGAGCGGACCAGCTCCCCTATACCGGAGGCGCGGCTACACCTTCCGCCAAGAGCAGGCCCGGCGCACCTGCTGCTTCCCCGCTGCTGGACGCGCGCTGCTGTTGACTCTTCTGTTTACCATTTTCTCGAAGATACTGGCGGAGCAAGGAAAAAAATAGCACTACTGCACAGAACACTGTTGTTTACACGATTTCCTCTTGTACTAGACAACACCACCTGCGTGAACACCTTCGAATTCAACTAAATTTCGCGAGCCGAACTTAACACGTGTTACACTGCAGCCGCCATCTTCCGTATTGACCGTCTAGGCATGGTTGAACTGCAGACAACACGAGCCGTGTACCTCCTTCCTGGTGGAATGACTGGAACTGATCGGTTTTCGGATCCCCTCCGTCTAATATACGCTGCTCATGCATGGTTGTTTACATCTTTGGACGGGTTTAGTGACATCTCTGAACCATAAAAGGGACTATGATACAACATCCACAGTCAACATCTGTCTTCAGGAGTTCTGGGAACCGGGGTGATGAAAACCTTTTTTTGATGTGTGTACATACGGAGAACAAAGAATGAAACTACAAGTAGGTTCCATGCGGACAAGTTGGCATCTGATTCATTAAGCCCATGAGTCTTTCATGAAGCCCATGAGTCTTTCATGAACATTATCCCATCACATGCAAGACAACAGAGATTGCAGCACAATATAGGCAGACACTCAGAATTACTTATTTGTAGGAAGTTAGAAACAAAATTATTTCACATTATTATTCATAAATTCGTGAGTTAATGTTGAAAAGAAAAATAGACGCAGAACAAACGTAAGGAATTCGGGAATTAGGTGTCCCTGTCACTATTCTTTCTTTCTTTTTTTTTCATCAGTCTTTTGACTGGTTTGTCCCAACGTAATCATCTCAGAGTAGCACTTGCAACGTATTTCCTCAATTGTTTGTTGGGTGTATGTCTTCCTCTACAATTTCCGCCCTCTGCTACTCATTCCAGTACCATGGAAGTTATTCTCTCATGTTTTAACAGATGTCCTATCATCCTGACCCTTCCCCTTCTCAATATTTTTCATATATTCCTTTCCTCTCCGATTCTGCGCAAAACTTCCTCATTTCCTAACTTATCAGTCCACCTAATTTTCAATAGTCGTCTGAAGCATTACATCTCAAATGCTTCCATTCTCTAGAGTTTCGGTTTTCCCACAGTCCATGTTTCACTGCCATACAGCGCTGTGCTTCAAACGTACATTCTCAAAAATTTCTTCTTCAGATTACGGCCTATTTTTGATATCAGTATGCTGCTCATAGCCAGGAATGCCCCTTTTGTCACTGCTAGTCTGCTATTTATAGTCTCCTTGCTCCGCCCGTCATTGGTTATTTTGCTGTGTAGGTGGCACAATTCCTTAACTACATGTACTTCGTGACCATCAGTCCTGACGTTAAGTTTCTCGCTGTTCTACTTCCAGCTCTTTCTCATTACGATTGTCTTTCTTCGATTTTTTCTCAATCCATATTCTGTATTCATTAGAGTGTTCATTCCATTCAGCAGATCATATAATTCTCCTTCATATTCGCTCAGGATAACAATGTCATCAGCGAATCGTCTCATTGACATCCTTTCACCTTGACTTTGTATCCTCTCCCTGCCTTTCTTTTGTTTCCATCACTGGCTGCTCGATGTGTAGTTTGAACAGAAGGGGCGAAAGACTACATCCCTGTCTTACACCATTCTTAATCCGACCACATCGTTCTCTGTCGTCTACTCTTATTATTCCCTCTTTGCTCTTGCACATAAGTATATTAACCGTCTCTCCCTGTAGATTACCACTATTTTTCTCCGAATTTCAAACATTTTGCACCGTTTTACAATGTCGAACGCATTTTCCAGGTCGACAAATCCTATGAACTGTCTTGATTTTTCTTTAGCCTTGCTTTCATTATCAACGGCAGAATCAGATTGCCTCTCTGGTGCCTTTACATTTCGTAAAGGCAAACTGATCGTTACCTGAGACATCCTCAATTTTCGTTTGAATTCTTCTGTATATTATTTTGGCCAGCAGCTTGGATGTATGAGCTGTTGTGCTGGTGGTGCGACCATTCTCGCACTAGTTAGCTCGAGCAGTATTCGGAATGGTGTCGATGATGTATTTCCGAAAATCAGATGGTGTATCATAAGACTCATACATTCTACCCACATCGTGAACAGTCGTTTTGTTGCTCCTTTCCCCAAGGAATTTAGAAATTTTGATGGAATGTTAACTGTTGCTTCTGCCTTATCTGATATTAAGCCCTCAAAAGAAATTTTAAATTCTGATTCTAATACTGGATCTCCTATCTCTTCGAAATCGATTCCTATTTCTTCTTCTATCACAAACGTTCCCCGTGATAGAGGCCTTCAGAGTTGCTCTTCCTCCTATCTGCTCTCTCGTGCGCTTTTAACAGTGGAATTCCTGTTGCACCCTTAATGTTAGCACCCTTGCTTTTAATATCACCGAAAGTTGTTTTGAATTTCCTTCATGCAGCTACTTCATCTTAGCTTCCCTGCACTTGTTATTTGTTCCATTCCTTAGCGGCTTTATTTCTGTATACCTGAATTTCCCTGAACATTTGTGTGCTTGCTTCTTTCATCGATCAGCTGAATTATTTCTTCTGTTACCCATGGTTTCTTCGCAGTAACCTTCTTTGTGCCTATGTTTTTGTTTCCAACTCCGGTGATTACCCTTTTTATAGATGTCCATTCGTCTTCAACTGTTCTGCCTACTGGGCTATTCGTTATTGCAGTATCTATAGCCTTAGAGACCTTCATGCGTATCTCGTCATTCCTCAGTACTACTGAACTCCACCTCTTTGCGTATTGATTCCTCGTGACTGCCTTAAGCTCCAGCCTACTCTTCACCACCAGTAATTTGTCATCTGAGTTTGTATCTGGCATGGGTACGCCTTACAATCCACTATCTGACTTTGGAATCTCTCTCTCTGTCCATGATGTAAACTTACTAAAATCTTCCCACATCACGAAAATGATCCTATCCACACATCCGCGCTGTTAAAGAGTTGCCGTGACGTCGGTGCGCAAAAGAGTCTTGTAGCGTGTATCAGTGATGGTACAGGTAACACGACCGGCAGGGCTCATCTTCTCGAAAACATACAGCCCTAAGATAAACGATGCGTCAACCCGCACCACGCATTCAACTTTGCAGAATTAACAGGTACCGATTGATGTGCGTGCGCGGTCTGTAATTGTACGTATTTATACGTCCTGGTACATGGAAATGGGCTTCCACAGAAAGTTCTGTGGCCACTTCCACGCGAGGAAGAAATTCCAGAGCGTGCGTCTGACGTCTTGCTGGCACGTCAGCAGGAAGCAGCTCCTGAACATGGCAGATTATGTATGTACAGCAGTGCAGGACGTTTCATAGGATTTTAGCCATCCCCAACGATCGGCCAGTTCCCTGTGCACTGTATCTTTGCAGACCACCCCTCGAATCATCCTGCAAAGCTGTGGCCACATCCCTCCCTCTGCCACATTACACTGTCTTTCCTCCAGAACCTTCGCAGACGTCGGACCAGTGCCTTTTTTTATTCCACTGAGTGTCAGGAACTTCTGCAGGGCTACTGGGGTACAGTTACCAGCAGCGCTCGATCCTACATGGAGACAGTTACGTTGGGCGTTTCGGACGCAAACTCAGCAACAGCCGTGTGGCACGTGTCTGTTCGACTGCGTGTTCCCATGCTTACAGCGCCATCTGTTGGTCAATTTTTTTGCACTTCGTTCCCCCTGTGTTGCCAATATTATATTCAAATTTGTAGCAGTAGCCCTCTTTCTACAGCGTCTTGGAATTGGAACTGTATTAGTGACAGTCGTGGAATCCTCCTGCCGCCATTCCTCATCTCACCTTCTGGTCTTCTTGTTCCCTAACGACCCGTCCTGCAATGAGCCTCCCTACAAATGAGCTACATGAAGAACCGACATACAACGACTGACCACAAACAAAATCACATAAGAGCAACGGTCGTAACAACTTCTACCTAATATTATTAACGTTCGAGGGGAAAATTCTAAATACAGGGTGTACATGAAGTCTGGAAACACAATTATTTATTGCACAAGAACCAAATATTGTATAGATATCATACATATGTCATTTTGAAGAAAAACCCGGAAAGTTTTTTTTAGGTATACTACCACAGCGTAGTTCGGTAATTTGCCGATAGTCAGCGCTAGTGGCAAACATGGCGAGTTCAGTTGCGGAGCGAGCTTTCTGTGTGTCGGTGTTCGACAAAAACAAGTGTGCTGTTCAACTGATGTTTAGAACCAAGTACGGTAAGAAGCCACCAACGATGAAGGCCATTTACCACTTGCACAACAAATTCGTTACGACGGGTTGCTTGTGCCCGGCAAACAGAAGTGGACGTCCCAGTGTGTGTGAAGTGAATGTGGAGCGCGTACGAGAGACATTCACAAGGAGTCAAAAGAAATTGGTGCGTCGTGCATCCCGTGAACTTGGAATGGCTCCAATGATAGTGTGGAAAGTCCTGCGACAGAAGCTGTTTGTGAAACCATTCAAAATAGAGCCGCTGCAGAAGCTCAGTGACGACGACAGAGACAGGCGCTTTGTCTGAGTTTTGTCCGCAGCTGCAACAACTGAATGAGGATGGGGAGGGCACTGTTGATCGCTTAATTCTTAGCGACGAAGCCACTTTTCACAGTGACCAGGCATTATTGTCGAATCTGGGGTACAAAGTATCCACAGAAATACACTGAATTTGAGTGCGATTCCTCTAAGGTAAATGTTTTTTTGTGCCATGTCACGTCAAAAACCGGTCATTCTTCTTCGCCAAGAACACTGTCACTGGATATTCCTACTTGGACATGTTGCAGCAATGGCTGATGCCTCAAATGTAATCGGACTCTCCATTCATCTTTCAACAGGATGGGGATCCACCTCATTTTCATCATTTTCATTGTGAACTTCGTGGATACCTGAACACGAGCTGCCGCATCGATGGATCGACCGTGCTACATAATGGGACACCTGTTTCGTGAAATGGCCTCCCAGATCACCAGATCTCGCTCTGTGTGACTTTTTTCTATATGGGGACACATTAAAGATCTGGTGTATGTACGGCCTCTACCACGTGATGTAACAGAGCTGTAGGAGAGAATACGGGAAGTGACTGCCACAGTCGACGATGCCATGCTGGGACGCAAAAAATGGCTCAAATGGCTCTGAGCAATATGCTATGGTCATCTGTCCCCTAGAACTTAGAACTACTTAAACCTAACTAACCTAAGGACAGCACACAACACCCAGCCATCACGAGGCAGAGAAAATCCCTGACCCCGCCGGGAATCGAACCCGGAAACTCGGGCGTGGGAAGCGAGAACGCTACCGCACGACCACGAGATGCGGGCAGACTGTAACAGGAATAGTAATATTCTGCCGGGTCACTCATGGTTCGCATATCGAATGTTTGTAAAAAATAATATAAAATAAAATAAACTTTCAGAGTTTCAATTCAAAATGCAGTATGTAAGACATCTGTACAATGTTTACTTCTTGTGCAGTAAATATTTGAAAGTGTTCCCGTACATTATGAATACCCTGTATCTTCTCCCAGCAACAAAGCTACAAATACCATACTGGCATACCTAACACTATACTCCTTCAAAGCTATGCCCGCTGCATCTCTTATATAAGTCATCAATAGCTTCGCGTGTCAATTATTTATGACACATAGAGCCACAAAAATTGGCGTCGATGAGTTGATTTCCCCTATCGTACCCTGAATCATGGACCTTCCTGTTGGTGGGGAGGCTTGCGTACCTCAGCGATACAGATATCCGTACCAAAGGTGCAACCACAACGGAGGGGTATCTGTTGAGAGGCTAGACAAACGTGTGGTTCCTGAAGAGGGGCAGCAGCCTTTTTAGTAGTTGCAGGGGTTAACAGTCTGGATGACTGACTGATCTGGCCTTATAACACTAATCAAAACGGCCTTGCTGTGCTGGTACTGCGAACGGCTGAAAGCAAGGGGAAACTACAGCCGTAATTCTTCCCGAAGGCATGCAGCTTTTCTGTATGGTTAAATGATGATTGCGTCCTCTTGGGTAAAATATTCCGGAGGTAAAATAGTCCCCCATTCGGATCTCCGGGCGGGGACTACTCAAGAGGACGTCGTTATCAGGAGAAAGAAAATTGACGTTCTGCGTATCGGAGCTTGGAATGTCAGATCCCTTAATCAGCAGGCAGGTTAGAAAATTTAAAAGGGAAATGGATAGGTTGAAGTTAGATATAGTGGGAATTAGTGGAGTTCGGAGGCAGGAGGAACAAGACTTCTGGTCAGGGGAATACAGGGTTATAAATACCAAATCAAGTATGGGTAATGCAGGGGTAGTAGGTTTAATAATGAATAAAAAAATAGGACCGCGGGTAAGCTTCTAGAAACAGCTTAGTGAACGCATTATTGTAGCCAAAATAGACACGAAAGCCCACGCCCACTACAGTAGTACAAGTTTATCTGCCAACTATCTCTGCAGATGGTGAAGAGATTGAAGAAATGTACGATGAGATAAAAGAAATTATTCAGATACTGAAGGGAAAGGAAAATTTTATAGTCATGGGGGACTGGATCCGGTAGTAGGAAAAAGTAGAGAATGAAAAGTAGTGGATGAATATGGAATGGGGGGAAGGAATGAAAGAGGAAGCCGCCTGGTAGAATTTTGCGGTTTAAGAACCATGTAAGGAGGTTATATACGTGGAACAGGCCTGGAGACACCGAAAGGTTTCAGATAGATTACATAATGGTAATACAGAGATTTAGGAACCAGATTTTAAATTGTAAGACATTTCCAGAGGCAGATGTGGACACTGAGCACAGTCTGTTTGTTACGAACTGTAGATTAAAATTGAAGAAACTGCAAAAAAGATGGAAATTTAAGGGGATGGGAGCTGCATAAACTGAAAGAACCTGAGGTTGTAGAGAGTTTCATAGAGAGAATAAGGGAACAATTGAAAATATGCGGGAAAGAAATAAAGTAGAAAAATAATGGGTAGGTTTGAGAAACGAAATAGTGAAGGCAGCAGAGGTTCAGGTAGATAAAAAGACGAGGGCTAGCAGAAATCCTTGGATAACAGAAGAGATATTGAATTTAACTGATGAAAGGAGAAAATATAAAAATGCAGTAAATAAAACAGGCAAAAAGGAGTACAAACATCTCAAAAGGAGGATATAAGATGAGCACCAACAAAAGCAAAACGAGGAAAATCAAATGTAGTCGAATTAAATCAGGTGATGCAGAGGGTAAAAATCGTAGAGGGAGACCAAGAGATGCATACACGAAGCAGGTTCAGAAGTATGTAGCTTGCAGTAGGTACTCTGGAGATGAAGAAACTTGCACAGGATAGAGTAGCGTGGAGAGCAGCATCAAACCAGTCTCTGGACTGAAGACCACAACAACAACAACAAAAACCCTCCTGAAATCTCACTCGACTCTAGAATCCGAATTCTTCTAGATTACACTCGCAATTATTCAATGTTTTACACTCTGTTGCTTCTCTCTATACCGACTGCATGCCAGAAACGCGCTTTTAAACTCGTATGACTCGCAGGTTAATCTCGCTGATTACACTTTTACTGCCGCATCGGGATGAGATCGTCATCTGCAAAATTCAAACATTTCCTTACGGGCCAAGTAGGGAGAAGTGATCGATCAAACTGTAAAATCCAGGGTCCTAACTTCATGTCTAAATATTTGTAAAATCCTCAAACATAGATAATGTTCATCATCAAAAGTCTCGCCTTTTAGTAACGAGGGAGAAACATATTGTGCGTTACTTAACGCAGTCCCTATCCACTCCATCTCCCTCCGTACCTTCTTGACCTTTTGCTCGAACATTTCTCTGTTTCTCATCAGCAGCTCCTCTAGTGCTTCATGCAATGGCCGTTCAACTTCACCATACCTTCAACTTATTCTCTTTTCTACCTCCTCTGTTCATCCTACCCCTCACAAATTTGTTGTGACAGCTGTGGAATCCGTCCCAACTGGCGTCCTATATCCAGCAACTACCCCTTCTGCTTCGCCAAGATCGCTTTCATCTCGTTGTGCGATTTCCAGAAAATTGTATTTTGCACCATCCCTCTCACGTTCTCTCATATTCGGCTTAAGCTCGGTGTAACTAGGCAAGAGGCGTTCCGGGACCACTCTGTCTAATATCCGGAAGTGTGACAGCATTTGCCCTGACATTGCTTTCCGCACCAGGAACTGCGGAGTAAAAATCCGCGCCCACGTAGTGCGACAGTCTCTCGTCCTCGTACACGCTGCCACGTAGTCCGTCTTATGAGTTCCGCTTCCGCTTTCTGCCCCGTAACGGTCCACTTGCTCGCTCAGTTCGACATATTCCGCTCTTGCGCTATCCGTGGCCTGCTTGTCACTAAGTATTCCTCTTCACTACTGACCATATCACCCAGTCCTATCCTATCACACTTTATACTACATGCAATACCTCCTAGTCAAAGTATTTCTTCACTTTGACTTCCTCCTCTCTCTGAAATTTATTGATCCGCTTTCTACTGTGGTGATCGACAAGATCAAAGTGGTCGTAAACATGCCTCGACTTCTGACACTGAACTTTACTGATAAAAGACTACCAACTTCTGTTGAGACACTGAATTCCTCGTTCAGTATCACGAAGTTGCATTCACTGATGCAACACTGAGTTGTGGCCACACTTGCCGGTGGTCTTTCCATTTTATGTCAGGTGTCAATCGTTAAGCCACCATTGTTTTCAGTTACACGCACAGCTTATAATATTATAATTGAAGCTCCTTATCTACAATTCTCACGTCTCGACCAGACACGAAATCAGGAGCAAACAGATTAAATAAAAGCTGGAAAGAAACACATATGCAGTAAATAAGAGCGCCAACCACTTAAATCATTTCTTTCCTTGAAACGAAATTCTTTAATACCAGACTCAAAATTTACCTTCATCTTTAGAACATTATTAAATTTCCGCAATATTCTACTATTCACTCATACTTTACCTACTTTGTAACCAACTCTTCATTAACTTGCGTATGCAGTTCTAAAGATATCCCAAGAACCAAAATTATGAGTCACGCAAGCGTCAAAAGTTCCTATTGTGTAAATAGATAAAAGGAATGAAAAACAATCTAAAATAACGTGGACTTAAATGATGCCACCGCCCTGGGGGTCCAGGGGTTAGAATAGGCCTGAGGTATTCCTGCCTGTCGTAAGAGGTGACTAAAAGCAGTGTCACACGTTTCGGCCTTTATGTGATGGTCCTCTGTAAGGTTTGACAATTTTTCAAAATTTTCTCAAAGAGCGAGCCAGTTGGGGAAGGGCACCTTCCGTGGTGCACAATGTCCATCATGCGCTAAGACCTCTCGCATCCTTCGTCGACGTGGATCTGCACTTCCGCTATCCTCCAGCTGTTGGGCGAAGTCACCCTCTTGGGTGCGTTTTCCCCCATCCTCTGTGCAGTATCACTTTCCGCGCTGTCGACGGTAATGGACTTCTTAGCTCGTTTGCGCCTGATATCCAGCACGGTAGCCAGTCTGTTACGGTGGGGCTGCCTTGTACCATGTTGGTTGTAGCCCCCTGACCACACAGGGTTCGCTATGCTGATGCCTGCGCCGTTAACTCCCCAATCGGAACTTTTGATGATTGCATCACATACTTATGGTTGTTGGGATTTCTTTAGAACTGCATACGCAAGTTAACGAAGAGTTGGTTACAAAGTAGGTAAAGTGTGAGTGAATAGTAGAATATTGGCAAAATTTAATAATGTTCTGTTCTAAAGATGACAGTAAATTTTGCGTGATCTATTAAAGAATTTCTTACAAGGAAAGAAACAATTTAAGTGGTTGGCGCTCTTATTTAATACATATGTGTTTCTTTTCAGCTTGTATTTTATTCTGTTTGGTGCTGGTTTCGTGTCTGGTCGAGACGTAAGAATTGTAGATAAGGAGTAGATGCCCATCACCATGGGGCATTGAGACTCCCGGCAATGACCATCCTGCCGGGGGGGTCTTTGCTGCAAAAAATGGTTCAAATGGCTCTGAGCACTATGCGACTTAACTTCTGAGGTCATCAGTCGCCTAGAACGTAGAACTAATTAAACCCAACTAACCTAAGGACATCAAACACATCCATGCCCGAGGCAGGATTCGAACCTGCGACCGTAGCGGACGCTCGGCTCCAGAATGTAGCGCCTAGAACCGCACGGCCACTCATGTCGGCATTCCTTGCTGCAGCTGGGTGGCGCGCGTGGGAAGGCCCCGGAATGGGTGGCATCAGGGCGTATTACGCGCCATGAAGTGTAGTACGTCATCTCATCTCTGGCTGGTGGTCAAACACCAGCAGTCTCTAAGCAGTCAAGGCCTAACTCGAATGCTAAGAAAAACGACCCCAAATCGTTCCTCTCCCTGGCTACACCAAGAGAGGAACGCCAGGTTCAAATGGCTGAGCATTATGGGACTTAAGTTCTGAGGTCATCAGTCCCCTAGAACTTAGAAATACTTAAAATTAACTAAGCTAAGAACATCACACACATCCATGCCCGAGGCAGGATTCGAACCTGCGACCGTAGCGGTCGCGGAACGCCAGGCTAAGGATGGCAGCAAGCTTATTCACCCCAGTACCTCATATGTACGAGACTTGATGGAGAATATTTCTTATCAATGAAGCGTCAGTTCTTTATGGAGCATTTAGAGGACAAGTTTGGGGAGGGTGGAGGGCTTGTCCAAAATGCGGTCAGGGTTGGTCTTGATCAAAGAAGCATCATCGGCCCAGTCACGGGCACTACTCGCCTGTGACAAGCTGGGTTATGTTTCTGCTTCCATAACGCCCCATAGGAGCTTCAATATGGTCCAAGGCATCGTATTTCACAGGGACCTCCTTTCGCAGTCTGACGAGGAGATGCGCGCCAATTTAGAGCTGCAAGGTGTCCGTTTCGTCCGACTCGTCCACCGGGGTCTGAGGGGTAATCAGTTTGCCACCTGCCACTGGCGCCCTCATGTTGGCCTTCGAGTGTGACACATTATCCGAAAAGGTCAAGGTGATGGTCCACTGCTGTGACATAATGCCGTATATCCCTCCCACAATGTGGCGATGGACGTTCGGCCGTATGTCTTCCCATCGTCAAACTACACGCCGTGCTGGACAGCAAGAACATGACGAAAATTACATAAACGCCCAGGGCAGGTAACCGGAACGTTAACGGTAACAAGGCAGAAGATACCGCTGGTGCATTTCATTAATGAAGGAGTGAATTAAATTAAATCCCATCCAAGGAAACGGCTGCAATTCTAGACGACTTCAATACACACACGTTGTTGCTCACGGGAATCTCGCAGAAAGCAATAACCACGGTCAAACGAAGGGAAATTATAGCAGTTGAGGCTTTAGTGTCCAAGATCGCTGGGCTACGAACTTCGTAACCCTCGCAGCAAGCGTCTCACAACTCCAATCGCGCGTGCACGCCGCCAGCAGCTCCAGCCCGATTTCCCGCGACAGGGACTTCCTCGCTGCTCTGCGCCAACCGATCGACTGCCTCACGCAGCGAAACTAAATACACGACGGCCGATGACACGACCTACTAAACGGGCGTCCCGCTCGTCTCCTTCCGTTGGACAGTTCATGTGTGTCGCCAGCAGTCGGTGAGCACTGGCTATCCGCTCCTCACCAGTGTTCCGTCCCCGACTTCACTGGCGCTGCGTCCCGACTGCACTCCTGGTCCGTGTCCAACTGACTTCCAGTCACACGACGACCCGGAAATACTATCGGTCGCTCCAGAGTTGGTATGACGGTGCACTTATCGATATGCGCTGCTGCTGTCACTCACGTGCAAGTAAGGCAGAAGTTAGGTGGCAGTACTGTAATAGAAGATGACAAACAATAAGTGGCACGAACACGAGCCCTTCACAGCTCAGCAATGTATCTCTTCCTCCAAATGGTGCAGCACCCCTGAACATATTGGCTGCACTGATTGATCAACTCCCTAAACCTTTTCTACTTTTGGGAGATTTTAACACCCATAACCCCTTGTGGGGTGGCGCCATG
The DNA here is from genome assembly GCF_023897955.1 of Schistocerca gregaria. Taxonomy (NCBI): domain Eukaryota; kingdom Metazoa; phylum Arthropoda; class Insecta; order Orthoptera; family Acrididae; genus Schistocerca; species Schistocerca gregaria. The sequence continues at coordinate 121,439 of NW_026061735.1, forward strand.
CTTACTGGCCTAGGTATGGAGGTCGAAAATTTTCTGTCACAACTCGACCCCTGCCTCTTAAATACAGGTGCCTCCACACATTTCAGTGTGGTACATGGCACATATTCGGACATTGATCTCTCGGTTTGCAGTCTTGGCCTTCTCCCATCTGTCCACTGCAGAGCATATAACGACGTGTGTGATAGTGACTAGTTCCCCACGTTCCTGTCACTCCCCTGGCGTCATGTCCACGGCTGCCTGTCCAGGTGGGCTTTAAACAAGCCTTCGCCTCTGTTGTCACCTCTGAATCTCTCCCACATGGTGTCGTAGATGTTGTCGTTGAGCAGATGACTACAACGATCGTTTCTGAGGCGGAAAACGCGATCCCTCGTTCTTTAGGGTGCCCCAAGAGAAAGACAATCCCATGGTGGTCGCTGGATGTCGCCGAGGCAGTTAAAGAGCGTCGGTTAACTCTACAGCGACATAAGCGGCAACATTACCTAGAGCACCTAACAGTGTTTAAGCCGCTTCGTGCCCGTGTTCGTCAAATTATAAAACGACGGAAACAGGAGTGTTGGGAAAGGTACGTGTCGACCATTGGGTGCCATACGTCACCTTCCCATGTCTGGCCGAAGTTCATACGTCTTTTTGGGTACCAGACCCGAATAGGTGTCCCTGGCATTAACATCAATGGCGTGTTATCTACCGACGCAAACGCGATTGCCAAGCACTTTGATGAGCATTATGCTCAAGCCTCTGCGTCAGAGAACTACCCCACAGCCTTTCGCACCCTCAAACAGTGTATAGGAAGGAAAGTCCTCTCGTTTTCAGTGAACCCTGTATCGCCCCATTTACAGAGTGGGAGCTCCTCAGCGCACTTGCACATTGCCTCAACACAGCTCCTAGGCCGGATCGGATCCAAAATCAGATGATTAAATATGTCTCATTTGACTACAAGCGAAATCTCCTCGTCATTTTCAACTGGGTCTGGTGCGATGGCGTCTTTCCATCCCACTGGTGGAAGAGCACCATCATTCCGGTGCTAAAACCTGGTCAAAACTTAGTTGATGTGGATAGCTACTGGCCCATCAGCCTCACCAACTTGCTTTGTAAGCTGCTGGAATGTATGGTGTGTCAGTGGTAGGGTTGGGTCCTGGAGTCACCTAACCTACTGGCTCCACGTCAGGGCGGCTTCCACCAGGGTCGCTGTACTACTCATAATCTTGTGTCCCTCGAGTTTGCCATCCGAACAGCCTTTTCCAGACGCCAACACCTCGTTGCCATCTTTTCTGACTTCCATAAAGCATATGACAGGACCTGGAGACATCATATCCTTGCCGCATTGTATGAGTGAGGTCTCCCGGGCCTGCTCCCAATTTTTATTCAAAACTTCCTGTCGCTCCATACTTCCCGTGTCTAAGTTGGTGCCTCCCATAGTTCCTCCCGTATTCAGGAGAGTGTCGTTCTGCAGGGCTCCGTATTGAGTGTATCTCTATTTTTAGTCGCTAATAGCGGTCTAGCAGTAGCTGTAGGGCTTCACCTTCTCTGTACGTGGATGACATCTGCATTTCGCACTGCTCCTCCAGTACCGGTGTTGCTGAGCGGCGCCTACAAGGACCCATCTACATGGCTCACTCATGGGCTCTAGCTCACAGCTTCCAGTTTTCAGCCGCGAAGTCGTGTGTCATGCATTTCTGTCGGCGTCGCACCGTTCATCCAGAACCAGAACTTTACCTTAATGACGATCGCCTCACTGTAGTGAAGACATATCGATTCTTAGGACTGGTTTTCGACGCCCGACTGGCTTGGCTACCTCACCTTCGTCAGCTTAAGTGGAAGTGCTGGCAGCACCTCAATGCCTTCCGCTGCCGGAGCAACACAAACTGGGGTGCAGATCGCTCTGCGCTGCTGCAGCTCTACAGCGCCCTCTTCAATCGCGCATTGACTATGGGACTCTGGTTTACGGTTCGGAGGCGCCCTAAGCGTTGCGTTTATTTGACCCGGTGCACCTCTGTGGCGTTCACAGAGAGATGGGAGCTTGTAGAACGAGTCCAGTGTCCAGGTGGAGGCCAGAGTCCCTCCATTGCAGGTTAAATGTGTACAACTGCTCGCCCGTTAGGTTGCACACGTTCGTAATTCTCCTGTGCATCCGAATTACCGTCTCTGTTTTCCAACCATGATGGTTCATCTCCCACATCGGCGGCCCAGGTCAGGGCTTACGATTGGGATTCCCATCCGGTCCCTTCTGTCTGAACTGGAGTCCTTCCCAGTACCACCTCTCCTTGAGGTCCATTTATGTACACCTCCATGTTGTACGCCTAGGCTGCAGATTCATCTCGACCTTTCGCATGGTCCTAAGAACTGTTAACCCTGCGGCTCTCTGCTATCACTTTCTTTCTGTTCTCGACATTTACCAGGGCCATGAAGTGGTCTACACCGAGGGCTCAATGGCTGATGGTCACGTAGGCTTTGCGTATGTTCTTGGAGGACATATTGAACAGCACTCCTTGCCAGATGGTTGCAGTGTTTTCATTGCAGAGCTGGCGGCCGTATCTCTTGCTCTTGAGCACATCCGCTCGTCCCCTGCCGAGTCATTTCTCGAGCAGCCTACAAGCTATCGACCAGTGCTACCCTCGCCATCCTTTAATAGCGTACTTCAGGAGTCCACCCGTCGTTCAGTGGTGTTTGTGTGGACCCCAGGACACGTGGAAATCCCAGGCAAAGGCAAACGGGCTACGCGGGAACCGCTTTTGGAGATAGGCACCTCTGAAGCTCACCTGCGTTCTGTCTCACACCGCAGGGTTTTCCGGCTTTGGGAGACGGAATGGCACAACAGTACCCGTAACAGTCTGTGTGTCATTAAGGAGGCTATGAATGTGTAGAAGTCTTCCATGCGGTCCTGTCGCAGGGAATCAGTTGTCCTCTGCCGGCTCCGCATTGCCATACGTGGCTAATGCACGGTTACGTCCCCTGTCATGATGACCCACCTCGGCGTCGCTGTGGCTCACAGATGACCGTTGTGCACCTCTCGCTGGACTGCCCACTATCCACCGCTCTGCAGTGGACTTTTAACTTTCCCAGCACCCTGCCTCCGGTGTTGCGCGACAATGCCTCAACAGCAGCTTTAGTTTTACTCGTGAGGGTGAGTTTTATCATATGATCTAAGTTTTAGCGCATGTCCTTTGTCCCTCTGTGTTCTCCACCCCAGTGCTTTTAGTGTATGAGGATGGTACCAGTTTTTTCGGTCATGTCCGAAGCAAGGGATACGATCTTCGTATAGTTAAGGGTAAATGGGCCATTGACCTTCTTCCTTGTGCTGGGTAGACACGCATTGCCCGAACTTTTATCGGACTCGGTAAGATTGTCTGCGCGAGTAATGAGTGTAATGGGCAGGGTCACTACGAATGTAGTGTGCGGACATTAAGTTGGGAATGTGGGGCTCACAGGGAGCGTGCAAGGGATAAGTCCCTGCAGTCGCACTGTGCCCTCAGGTGGACAGAGCGTCTGCCATGTAATCAGGAGATCCCGGGTTCGATTCCTGGTCGGGGCACACATTTTCAACTGTCCCTGTTGATGTATATCAACGCCTGTCAACAGTTTAGGGTCTCGATTGAATTATCATTTCATTCTAGTGCTTTTAGGGTGGAGGTTTTAGTGTGTTGCAGAGTGGCTGGCTTCTTCTTATTCTCATGGTAAGTCAGCCACGGTAAACTGCTGTCTTGTTTTGATCTCTTGTACATGTTTCTTGCGTCTCTCTGTAGTATTCTTGTCCGATTTTGTCCATTTGAGTGTTTTTTGCCCTTCTGTCATTCTCTTTCCTTGCAGCTGTATTTTGTATGTGTCGATTATTTTACCCCCACCCTTGTGGAATTAGTTTAATCGGAACGTGAGACCGATGACCTAGCAGTTTGGTCCCTCCCCCCTCTTTTAAACCAACCAACCAACGAAACGATGCGAACGGAGGAAGCCTACTATAAAGAATGTCCGCAAATTAATGCAAAGTGGAAGTTAACAGCTGTCTGCGTTAGAAGGTTACGTACCGGAAAGGAGCAAGTCAGAGTACGCTATTTTAGTGGAATGTGCCACTGGTCCATGGCTAAAAGGCAACTGCGCCTGTGCTCGGAAGCGGTCGAACCCCTCGATCTGCAGATCGCACCACACCCACTCAGAGGTGGTACCACAAACTGTGCCCAACGGAAACGATTGTGAGATTAGTTGCTCTGATACATAAGTTGAAGTTGTGGTCCTTGCAAGACTTAATGATAACCAAATGAATTAAGCGGTTACAGAAATTAAACATTGGTTCACTTTGACCAACATTTATTGAAACAAAATTCAAGAGGAAAAGCAGAAGATGGTTTGTACTAAGTGTCAACTTCTTCAAACCAGAAATTACGATACAACGTGGATTGCAGAATCCGTACAATTTTTAATTGAAATCAATTACCACTGAGCAGTAAAATCCGTGGGAAGCATAAGGGAAATGTGTGGTACTATGCGTTAAACGTCTTTTGTGTTTGTTTCATAGTTTAATTGTTAAATTCCGTGCGTGTCTTTATGTTTAAATTCTGTAATCTCGCGTTCTTGTTACTGTTAAGTGTTGATTAAGGTAGTCTGTATCGCAGTTGTCATTTATTTTGAACGACCAACTACACAGCTCTGTAAAACGTCAGCCTCCATTGCCTACGTCGGCCGCGGTGGTCTAGCGGTTCTAGGCGCTCAGTCTGGGACCGCTCGACTGCTACGGTCGCAGGTTCGAATCCTGCCTCGGGCATGGATGTGTGTGATGCCCTTAGGTTAGTTAGGTTTAAGTATTTCTAAGTTCTAGGGGACTGATAATCACAGATGTTAAGTCCCATAGTGCTCAGACCCATTTGATCCATTTGAACCATCTATTGCCTACACACCAGGAGGGTAACAAGTTACATACTTAGGTTTCTCAGTGCTTTTTTAGTTCTTACGTTAACCGTACTGGGATGGATAAAATGTGTGGGTATTGTATGCGGACGCAGGAGGAACTGGTTCGCCAACAGATGGCTACAATCATTCTGCTGCCTCGGCGTGTGGCTGTGGCGGATAATCTGGCGCGTCGCTCGGAGCAGCTGAAGTGTCGCTCGTTTAGCGCACCTGCTCTGCTGCCGAAGCACCTCCCCTAGTGTGTACGACGCGCCGGATCTGCTCTCGATGCAGGGCGATTGGCGAAGAGACAGCGTGGGTCCTTGTCGCCTGACGTCGGCCTCGGTGGTTGGTAGCTGGCTGCTCCTTCAGCAGAGGAAAGCAGTTACATGGCGCGCATAAGGAGGGGGTGGGAGGGGGGCTCCGATGTTAGGAGCGTTATGATGCCCCGGGTCTTCACTCCGTCCTCAGTTCGTACAGGCAGCTGGTAAAAATGCTGAAGCTACTGGTCTCAAACGCAGACTCAAGATATGGAGCAGTGTTCCAGCAGTTGAATGGCGTATTTTGGTTTGCAGCTGGGTGAAGGGTCTCAACGAAAGTTTCGCCAAGTTTGGGACGATTATTAACTGGTTTATATCTGTGTTATTTGACGGGGAGTTGTAGGACTCCCCTCTATAGGTCAGGGGTCCACTACACAAAGAAAGGACTCTCCTCTATAGGTCAGGGGTCCACTACACAAAGAAAGGACTCCCCTCTATAGGTCAGGGGTCCATTACACAAAGAAAGGACTCCCCTCTATAGGTCAGGGGTCCAATACACAAAGAAAGCAGCTACTTGGGTGGCAGCTACTTGTGGTGTGCACATGGCGGTTTTTTAGGCTAGGCGGTAGTTTGAGGTACTTTGATAAACACTCAACAGGTGACAAACAGACAGCGAAATCAGGACGCGTTCAGGGTAAAGACACGTCGACTGTCGAACTTTTATCGATAAACTGTCCAAATATTTGTAACAAAGTTCCAAAAGTTATGCCCTTCAGGAAATTTTAAGAGCTCAAATTGCTCTCGGAAGTAATAGGTGGCTGCAAGGACAGATTATATGCCATACGAGAGGCAGTGTTCATTGCAGTTGCCAACCACATTGTATCTATTGAGGTCACATTTGAGTGTGATTGTCAAGTTGTCTGGATGTGTATAACAGGTCTAGGTGAAATCAAGTTAGTTGCTGGATATTTTTACCAGCCACCCGATTCCGCCGTGAAACGTTTACAGTCATTCGAAGGAAGTCTGCAGTGAGCAGCGCCAAAATATCCAGACCGTGTAGAATTTCTTTGGAGGACGTCAATAAATTTATTGCAGGAGATACTGATAAACAGTCTTCTGAAGCACATTTGAACACGTTTTCCGAAAACCATCTTGAGCAACTAGTTCGAGAGCCCACACACAACGGGATTATGGTAGCCCCTTTAGCTACAAACAGAGCTGACCTTATCTACAATGTACTATAGGCACAGGGATTAGTCATTATGATGTCATCGTAGCTACAATGTTCACTCAAGTTAATAAACTAATGAAGGAGGCTGGGAGAGTACTTTTACCAATTAATTTATGTCATTTAGTTCTAGTGTGATGGATGCAATTATTTGCAAAGTTTAAACGGATTGCAGGTCGCGCGCTCTAGGAGTGCGTGCCGAGTAAGTGGATTAAGGACGGAGAAGACCCACCACGATTTAATAACAAACTCTGTTGCACTCTCGGTCCAAAAGAAAACATGCAAATGACGAGAGACAAGGGCAGCAGAAATTCGCGCGTCTGTGAAAAGATCTGTTACGCAAGCATACTACAACTACCACCGTCATAGGTTAGCTGGCAAATGGTTCAAATGGCTCTAAGCACAATGGGACTGGACATCTGAGGTCATCAGTCCCCTGGACTTAGAACTACTTAAATCTAACTGACCTAAGGACATCACATGGCAAATGGTATTGGCGACAACCGCCTTTCTCAGGGGCTCAGCCGTGGCGCCCCGCTATTCCCGACCTGGCGACACGTCAGCGACACGACACCAGTCCCCCCACCCCCACCTTGTCACCGTAGGCTCTGGCACAAAGTAACATATATCTTTGTCTGTGGCTCTGGGCTAGAGCTGTGCGAAAAATATCGATATATCGCCTTTTACAAAAATCTGTATACGTCGGTGGCACCTTTCCACACAATATTTTCATACATAGATATCAAAATGGTGATAAAGAGAGTCGAGATCTTTTTCACAATTATCGGTAAATATTTGAGGTTGTACTTTTGAAACTGTTGAACATAATTCTACTTTCACTGTGTGAAGTAGTCTTACAACTTTTTGAGCTTTCATCACCTCCAGTCTTTCTCTGTGACTGTATGAAGCAAGTATGTGTGGCACAAAAGTAGTAGTCAGATTGCACTGGGGGAGGGGGGGGCGGTGGCGGTGTGAATGGTATAACAAGATTTCCGATGTGAAGAAATAGCATGCCAGGTGCGTTAAAAAGTCTGGTGTGCTATTTGATCACGTCGGCGCTCTTCAAACACAGTTGGGGGCTCGGTCTTATCAACAGAAACAGCAACGTCTGTCTTCACCACTCAGTTTGGACACTACAACTGCTATGGTGCTGGCGTTAAAAAAATAAAATCGACATGATGTGTTCCGGACAAATCTTCTGTGTGACGAAACCGAACGGCGCACCCATTGGACACCTTATTGTCCCACTTACATGCAGTTAGCAAAGTGGTTATCGCCAAGCGTGAACTTACACCGTTTCCTCTGCTCGGAGGAGGTCAAGCAGGCTGCTAGCTTGTTCCTGCTCAGAATATCTAACAATGAACTAGTACTTAAATGTACAGCTCCAAAACCGGCAATATATTTACAATGTGCAGCCCATATTTTTATAGGCAGGTACGTCGATATTCCTTCCGTAGGTATACTCATACTTTTCTCCTTTGTGTCCAGAGGAGATTGTGTCATTTTTTAAAAATATCGATGAATAGGATTACCGATATTAAAAAAAAAATTCAATAGTCCTACTCTAGACATGCTTCAGCAGCCACTATACGGTGCAGCAGTGGAACGTTGTTTGTCACACTGAACAGGGACCTTCGTTTGACTGCTCGGATCGCGAAGATGGTAAAAAACTTTACAAAAACTCCTCAATCTCGAGGTGTGCTGTGCGCAAATGAGATGGATGACTGTCGAGGCGAACCAGTCGTTAGAGGGCAACCTGTGGGGACCTATCCGAACCTAGCTTGTATAAGATTTACCTAAGCACACGGGGCTCTGTCTGGGTGGATTTCCCTCGAAATGTTCTTCTCCGCCTCCCAGTATAACACTACATGCGGCAGTTACATTATTACTACACCGGTAATGTTATTCTTGTGAAAGGATTTTTGTGGGCGTGACTGTGTGTAGTGGAAAAGTATCGGACTATTTTTCGATTCTAGAAAAATTGTTAGTGAGAGGAAATAATAGCAAAACAAACGGAATCGAACCAAGGTTCTATAAGTAATCAAACAAGCTGTAACTACGTAAATAGAAACGGTCGCCAGCCTAATTACGCAATGCTGTACTCAGTTCTAGTATGAGTCATAGAGAAAGTTACCTGTGTGGACGGCCTTTACTTGACACAAAACTTCTGTTTTGCTGTTAAGATATAGGGCAATAGCACGATTTAACAAGTAATGTTCCAATGAACTGACTTCAACTACACTAATGTGTTTACGCAACAACTGGCTCTCATTGAAACTCACTTTCTATACACTAAAGTAGTAAGATCACGAAAATTGTAGTAAATGACTACTAATGGAGGAGCCACTATTGACATGGGCAAGTAGTTCTTTAATCAGTTTAATTATAGGAAATTATTGCTATTGAAATAGTTACGAATTAATAGTATCTCCTGTACTGATTATTATTTGCATTTTCAAGCAACATCACTACCTCATATTATTTAGCTCAAATGCACTTGAGTCTAGTATAGTTTCAATAATTGTAGTTAGTTGTCTTTTTTCGATTGATGTTATTGCAATAAGACCTTTAAACTTGGCCCAAGAACCAGCATGGTGACCTAGAAACTAATTTCTCGGTAGATTTAGTCAGAACACGAAATAGTAAACACTGTTAACTACATTACACATAAAATTGTAAATGCTATTATTTCAGTTAAAGTAATCTTTGAACTGAGTCCTTTCAGTGACCATTCATGAAAACTACGCTATTTCAAAACCTATGCTCACTAAATAATTATACATTTTACAACTCAACAAAGTCATTTAACTTTTACATTTGTTCTCTAAAACAATCGCCTTTTCTTGCTACAATTTATTTATTTTTCCCCCATTCGTCTCGCCTTTTTCTTGTTCTAAGGCATCATAAGTGGGATCTATTTTTAGAATATCGCGATTTTTTTATGTAAATAAGTAATTACGTACGGTTAGCTGTGATCTGCGTTTCCTCTTATCTGGTCTGGAGGTCGCGCTACCATTTTATTACCGACACATAAGCACAATTTTGTATTGCGAACTTTTTCACACTGTTCACCATGTTTCTCCTTCTTTTTTGTGGTTTACTATTATTCTCTTGCCACTCGATATAGCTATTTCTTCGGACACTGTGCTTTGAACAACGGAAATTTTGTGACTTCAAGTGGAGGAGACATTGACAGGTGCTAAGACGGCAGGCACCCTTAACGCTCATGAAATTGTTACTTTTGCTCCGTTTCAATGCAAATATGATGATGTCCCTTCTTAAGGTATTTGTCTGGAGCGCCGCCTTGTATAGAAGTGAAATATGCATGATGAATAATTCAGACATGAAGAGAATGGATGCTTGCGAAATGTGGAGTGACTGAAGAATGGTGAATATTAGATGTTGTAGATTGAGTAACTAATGACGAGGCACAGAATCGAATTGGGGGAAAATTGTAGCATAATTTGATTAAAAGAACGGATCGGTTGACAGGATATGTCCTGAGGGTTCAGACATTAGTCAGTGTGGTAATGGAAGTGGGTGGAAGGGAGTTTGAGGGGTAAAAAGTACAGGGTAAGCGGGATCTGTTAGGAGTAAGTTAGAGTAGTAGGGGGAGACCTGCACAGAAAAGAGCAGCGCAGAGAGTTGCACCGAACCATTCTCGGGACTGGTGGCTGCGACAGCTTGGCCACGGAAGATCGTAAGACCGTCCCCTCCTCCAGTCATCTTCTGACCGCCTCAGAATAGCACTTGCAGCTTACGTCATCAGTTATTTGCTGGGGGCATTCCAGTATCTGCTTTCCTCTACAGTTTTTACCCCTACAGCTCCCTCTAGTTATTCCCTGCTCCATACCGAGCGAGGTGGCGCAGTGGTTAGCACACTGGACTCGCATTCGGGAGGACGACGGTTCAATCCCGTCTCCAGCCATCCTTATTTAGGTTTTCCGTGATTTCCCTAAATCGTTTCAGGCAAATGCCGGGATGGTTCCTTTGAAAGGGCACGGCCGATTTCCTTCCCAATCCTTCCGTAACCCGAGCTTGCGCTCCGTCTCTAATGACCTCGTTGTCGACGGGACGTTAAACACTAACCACCACCACCACTCTGCTCCTTCTTCCTGTCAGTGTTTTCCACATATTCCTTTCCTATTCTGCGCAGAACCTCCTCATCCCATACCTTATCAATCCACATAATTTTCAACATTCTTCTGTAGCACCACCTTTCAAATGCTTCGATTCTCTTCTGTACAATGCTGTGCTCCAAACGAACAAAGTCAGAAATTTCTTCCTCAAATTAAGCCTATGTTTGATGCTAGTAGAGGTCATTTGGCCAGGAAAGGCCGTTTTTGCCGGTGCTAATCTGCTTTCGATGTTCCGCTTGCTCCGTCCGTCATGGGTTATTTTGCTGCCTAGATAGCAATATTCATTAACTGCATGTACTTCTTAAATTTCTCTCTTTTCTCATTCCTGCTACTTCTCATTCCTGCTACTTCTCATTCCTGCTACTTCTCATTCCTGCTACTTCTCATTCCTGCTACTTCTCATTACTTTCACCTTTTTTCGACTTACTCTCAAGCCATTTTCTGTACTCAGCAGACTGTTCATCCCATTCAGCAGATACTGTACTTCCTCTTCTCTGCCACTGGGGATAGCAAAGTCATCAGCGAATCTTATTGTCGAAATCCTTTCACATTGAATTTTGACTCAACTCTGCCGCGCGGGGTAGCCTTGCGGTCTGGGGCGCCTTGCCATGGTTCACGCGGCTTCCCCTGTCGGAGGTTCGGATCCTCCCTTGGGCATGGGTGTGTGTGTTGTCCTTAGCGTAAATTAGTTTCAGGTAGATTAAGTAGTGTGTAACCCTAGGGACCAATGACCTTAGCAGTTTGGTTCCACAGAACACACCATAAATTTCCAAAGTGACTCAACTCTTGAACCTTTCTCTTATTTCCGTCCTTGCTTCTTCGATGTATAGTTTGAATAGTAAGTCCGAAAGACTACGTCCCGTCTTACAGCATTTTTAATCTCAGCACTTCGTTCTTGCTCTTCCACTCTTATCGTTCCCTCTTGGCTCTTGTATGTATTGTATATCACTCATCATTCGCTACAGCCTATCTCTATTTTTCTCAGGATTTCGAACATACTGCAGATGCTTTTTCCAGATCTACAGACCCTAGGAACGGATCTTGATTTTTCTTTTCTGTGTTCCTGAATTTCCTTGAACATTTTTGTACTTCCTTCTTTAATCGATTAACTGACGTATTTCTTTTGTTTCCCATCGTTTCTTCGCAGTTACCTCCATTGCATCCATGTATTTCTTTGTTAGATATGTCCATTCCTCTTCAACTGTTTAGATATGTCCATTCCTCTTCAACTGTACTGTCTACTGTTCTGCTCCTTATCGCAGTAAGTATAGCTTCCGAAAACTTCAAACGTATCTCTTCGTTCCTCGGCACATCTGTTTCCACTTCTTTGCACATTAATTCTTCCTGACTAGTCTCTTAAACTTCATACTGCTGTTCATCACTGACTAATTGTGATCTAAGTACATGTCTGCTCCTAGATACGCTTTTTTATACAATATGTGGTTTCGGAATCTCTGCCTGATCACGATGTATTTAAAGTGAAATTTTCTCGTATCTCCCGGCCTATTCCGAGCATATCTCCTCCTGTTGTAATTTTTTGAACTGAATCTTCGCTATTACTAGCCAAAAATTATTGCAGAACTCAGTCTTTCTCATCTGTCATCTCTATCGTAACCTTTACTTCTGCTCCTTCCCCTGCAATCATATTCCAATCTCCTATGATTGTTGATTTTCATCTCCCTTCAGGTATTGAATTATCCATTCAATATGCTCATCTACTTTCTCTAGCTCTTCATTTTCCGCTTGCGACATCGGCACGTATACCTGAACTATCGTTGTCGGTTTTGGTTTGCTGTCTGTTCTGATGAGAGCAACCCTATCACTGAGTTGTTCACAGCAACACACTCCCTGCACTACTTCCGTTACAGTATTTTGTGCAGCCATTGATATTACCCTATACTAATCTGATCAGAAATCCTTGTCTTCTTTCCATTTCACTTCACTGACGCCCAATAGATACAGATTGAGGATTTGAATTTACCTTTTCAGTTTTTCTAGGTTACCCACCACATTAAAACTTTTTACATTGCACGTCCTGAAACATAGAACGTTATCCTTTCGTTCCATACAGTACGAACACCGAAATTGCATATAGAATCTATTCCGCAATAGGAAAGCAACTACAGTCGCGTAGTATTGGAAAACACCAGAACGAGATACCTACAAGATTCTACTAAGATTATGCCAAACAACTTACTCGCTTTCTAGGAGCGGTTTATCGCTGGAGCAGCGGGTAGTACATAGCGGGAAAAAAAAGAAACCTTACCGAGTATCGGACCAGATTTACGATTGGGTTCACGACTTCCTTGCAGACACAATTCAACATGTCGCTCTTAACGGAACAGCGTAAATGTAATTTCCGGAGTATCCAAGGAAGTGTGATAGGATAGTTACTGTTTACATTGTATAGTAATTATCTTGTACAAAGCATCGGAAGTTCTTTAAGACTTTTCACGGATGATGGAGTTATCTACAAGAAAATAGTAACGCCAGAAAACCGTATCGATTTGTGGAATGACAAGCAGAGAATTGATATATGGCGCAGACTCTTGGTAGGTGAACCAGAGAGTGACGTATTGAGCATTCATAGGGAAACATACCTATTACTGTACAGCTAAACAGTTGATGTCAGATTGCTGGAAATAGTATCTACCGTAAAATATTTAGGGGCAACTATCCCGAGCGACTGTAAGTTGAATAACCACATAAAGCAAATTATGTAGAAAATCAGAAGCAAAACTGACATTCGAAGAAGTGGCATACAAGGCCCATGATTCTCGGGTGTTGCTCATCCATCTGGGAAACTAACGGAACTGACAGAGAAGAGTGGTGCGCCCACGTGACGGGACCGTTTAGTTGGAGCGACAGTCTTACGGTAGACGTTACGGAAGAGGCGCTGTGCGTCACGGAGAGGATTAATATCGGAATTTCGAGAGAGTACTTTCTGGGAAGAGTCGCAAATCAAATTCATTCCGCCCAAATACATATTGGGAAACGACCACAAAGAGAAAATTGGAGAAATTACAGCTAATACAGAAACTTATCGAAAATCCAGTCGCATTTGGATTATACAAGAGAGAATTAGTGGTAGGAGGATTATCCTTTACCACACACAATGCCAGAGCTTGCGGAGTATGGCGTAGATGTACATGTCTTGTGCTGTTCAGCATGTGTCTCTTGCTTCCGACATACCCCATAACACCCCACCACACCACACCGTGTGTCTCCAGGATGTATCCTCTTCCACAGCTGACGACCGTCCCACCACACTACGCCTCGATGCCTTCTGTATGTTGCAACCACTACACCAGACGCTTGTGTGTACCCTCATCCACAGCTGACAACTGTCCCACCACACCTCGACTTCCTGCCTCCTGTATGTACCATCCTGTCCCCAGGATGCACCATCCTCCTCAGGTGATGACTCCCCCATCACACCACATCTTCCTGTCTCCTCTACGTACCATCCTCCCCACACACAATGCCTTCTTTTCCTCCTGTATGTACCATCCTCCACAGCTGTCACGTGGCCCAACACACCTCACATTCCCATCTCCTGTATATACCCTCGTCTCCAGCTGATGACTACCCTGCCACACACATCTTTTCTGCCTTCTCTATATATGCTTCCTCATAGCTGATGAGTATCCCAACACAAACACCTTCCTACAACCTGTATGTACCATGCTCCTGAGCGGCCACCTGCCCCTACATACCTCATTTTCCCGTCTCCTGTATGTGCCCTCCTCACCAGCGCTTGACTGCCCCACCAGACTACACCTCCCTGTCTCCAGTACGTAACCTCCTGCCGATCTGATAACTTCCCCACCACACTGTGCCCTCCTGCCTCCTTTGTGAAGCTCCCTCCATAGTTGACTTTCTGTGCCCTGTATGCACCCTGCCTCCATCAGATGACAACCACACAAAATGATTACATATCTCCTGTAAGACTCATCACCAGCTGATGACTCCCCACCACACCATGTTTTCTTTCCTCTTACATGTACGCTCCTCCATAGCTATGAGTGCCCCACCACATCACACTTACCTGTCTCCTGCGTGTAAACTTCTCCTTAACTGCACCAACACCTGCTTCGCATTCCTATTCCCTGTACGTATGAGTTCCCACCGTGCCACACAATTATGCATCATGTATGTACTCCCCAGCTAACGACTCCCACTCTCTAGTATGTACCCTCCTCCCTAGTTGAAGACTGCACCATTTTACCACAGCTTCTTGCTTCATATATGCACTTCCCTCCCCCGCTGATGATTGCCACACCACACCATGTCCACCTGTATCACCCTCTTCCCCAGGTGATGACGCCTCACACACTGCACTTCCTACACAGATGACGACTGCCCCAATGCACTGCACGCTTCTACCTCCTGTGTGTACCAACCTGCATAGCTGACGAGTACTCCAACTCACCACATCTTCCTGGCTCCTGCGTGGTACATGCTCCACCCCAGATGATGACTACCTCACAACCAAACACCTTCCTGCCACCTGTGTGTACCGTCCTCCCCAGCTAATGACTGCCCAATAACACCACACCTTCCTGTCTTATGTATGTACCCTTCTCACCAGGTGATGACTGCCCCACCACGCTATGCCTTCCTGCCTGCAGCACATATCCCTCTCCCTAGATGACTGCCCCACCTCACCACGTCTTCCTGCCACCTGTATGTAAGCTCCATCCCACCTGATGTTTGCCCCAAGGCACCACACCTCCTTGTCTCCAGTATGTAACCTCCTCTCCAGGTGACGACTTCTGACCACAATTACTCAGAATACTGATTTTAAAAGGCAACAGACATGACACAGGGCTCACCTTCTACAAATAAAGGTGATCAATAACATTAAACTATTGTATTATTGAATTAATATGACAAATGAGCTTACATTAGGCAGCAATTAACAAACATGTCCGACCTCTACCATATCAGAAAAGAGAGAAAAAATAGATAGTAGAAGAACAACTGAACGCTGTTCTTATTCACATTAAACTTACATACATACAAGCACGAATGTATCTAGACATTGTTAGGCAGTTTGTTTCTTCAGCGTGTACTCTCTGTTAACAATACCATCCTATGTCCGATGGCCACAAATTAAGGGAATGGAGGTTACTTTGCTTCAGTCACAGTGTGATATATCCAAATTGTATTTTCGACTTGCAACTATTTTACTACTAGGTAGTTCTCAGTTCTAATTCTCAGCGATTTATTTTTGCACTCCGACTTTTTTCTTCTGTTTATCTTTCTTTAATCAGACTATTTATAATATTCGTCGCCACTGCTACGCCACAGAAGAAAAAGCACAGTCAGCTCTCTCTGTCTGTCCTTTACGAACGGAATAAAACGTAAATGTCGTGTGGCTAGGACCTCTCGTCGGGTAGACTGTTCGCCGGGTGCAAGTCTTTCGATTTGACACCAGCGACTTGCGTGTCAATGGGGATGAAATGATGATAATGATGATGGCAACACAATGCCCAGTCCGTCCCCGGAGAAAATCTTCGACCCAACCGGGAATCGAGGACGGGTCCGTAGGATTGACATTCTGTCACGCTGTCCACTCAGCTACCGGGGGCGGACTACGAACGGAAACTGTGCAGTAATTAACTGTTTACTTTTAGCTTACGTTTCTCAGTTACGAGTATAATAAATATTACGGCACCAGCATATTGATAACTAGAAGTACTGCAAACGACTAGGCGTGTGTTGTCAGTTTTCTCCCGCTGCAATCACCACATGTACGGTGACGACCTCCAGTTGTATCTGAAAGCAAAAACAGTAAACCTCAAGACAGCTATCGAGAATCGCAATACCGACCTGTGTGCACCATCAAAATTGGCACAGGGTATAGGGCTAAGGTCAACCAATCCAAAAAACCAACTGGTTGGTCATTCTAGGCACATTAGCCCGAAATGTCGGGAATCCCTGTCTTATTTAATCCGAAATGGGGCAAATATCGACTTCTCTCCATCACCAAAGAATCTAGGAGTAACAACTGATGAAATTTTAAATTGAACTGAGCACGTAACAGCAGAGTTGAAGAAGGCATCAGCACCTCTTGATGCCCAACAAAAATAAAAAATGCTCTTCGCCTTTGACCTGAAAAAGAAACTTGTACAAACACTTATGCTGCCAATTAATTATTGGTTACAACAATGTTATCGTGCAAGGAAAGCTTACGGAGCCTGGAACTGGTTACGTGTGTCTGAGTTCGTTATACCTGTGATGTTCGACTCTTTGGACACGCATCACCATCATATGCACAGCTGGCAGACAAGCGCAGAGAATTCCGTACCCCCTGCCTTCTCACCAACACCTCGACCTCGACGCTCATATCCGAACAAAACGGCGGTAACACTCCTTCCCATAAGAGCAAAATGCTTTCTGTCCCACCCAGTCATTAGGCCACTTCCTTCAAGTTCTTCTCAGTAGCAGCAACCCAGACGTGGAGTAACGTCCATCATTATGCTGGAGAACTAAACAATATCGCTGCTTTCAGAAGGCAGTTATCAACACACCTACCAAAGCAGTAACAGCGATTACCATTGGTCCTGTACTCACTCGTTACCCGACTTTCAAACCTTATCTCCCTTGTTGCCTGCTATTCTTAGCCGATGCAGTCTCCTTAATATTCTTTCCCCAGGACTCTGTATCACAACAGATCTATCTTGCACACCTATAAATTCTTTTTACATCTGCCACTGTCATTGTTATTATTATAACTATTTCTGGCTGCATCTGCAGTAATACAGGTATTGCCAGTATTTACTTTATTAGTTCATAGTCACTCACGTTGCCGCACTGGACACTCAAATCATTTCAATATTATTTGTTGTATTAAAATCGTTACTTCTTGGGAAACTATGATGTAAAATAGATACTATATGTATGAAATCGTATCCAATGTAAGAGAGAGCCCAAGTGGCCATAATCAGATCGAGTTATATAAATTAATAAAAATAAATAGAACACATCATCAACAAAACTGTTGTGGTAACTGAATAGAGACGTCCGTACACGTCACGCTATCGACGGACCGCGCCACGTACAACTTTTCAAGGGTGTCGATGCTGCGTTTGAAATTTAGAACCGAGACATTATTATTCTTTTTTCGAGTGAAAGAAGTGTGACTCAAGAATTCCTAAAAGTGTGCCAGGATTCCATCGACTGACTTTCAGGGGTTGAGTGTTTTGGTATGAGGGACCCACTGTCTCCCGCGGTTCGTTGCAGATTTATCGCGTTTTGTTTGCACTGAGAACAGTGCACCGCAGTGCAAATGTCGACGGTATGAGCTGTGTATCTCGTTTCCTGTCTCTCACGTTACCTACTGTCGAGAACAGTAATGCCTTCTTCCGTTCGTTCGCGTCAAGTTTGCGTTCAGTGCTGCTCGGTTCCGTGTGTGGTATCGTCCTGTGGCAGAGCTGAACAAGAGCTGGACGGTACGCGTTTCGCTTGTGGGTTTCACTGAATGGAACGGGAAGGCGGCATAAGGATGCCAACGGCAACCACATTGCAGTACTGTCTGGCGGTTGTGTCGTTCTCTGTGTTGTGCATTTTGATTACTGCACATGAGAGCTTTCTTTCTTCAGTGGTGTGAAGCTATTTCCAAACAAAAACACACACACACAAATATATAAGTATATACAATGTTAGGTGAGACCAGAGAAATTCTCTTGTCATGGACTGTCCTGGGAACGCGTTCTACGTGTGATCCAGAGGTGTTGGCTGCTCCGCGCTGCATCCCTGCGATTACTCTCCGTCAGGCGCAACACACAAGCAGAATTCGAACTCACTGAACAGTCTGACACTGATGTGGTGCGTACGTGGCGCGTTCCGGTTGACACGTTATGTTCTATTTTTGGTCATTGCAACACAAAAAATAGCTCATTGAATATGGGGACCACAGTGTTACTTAGTACACCTTATAGTGCACCACGAAAGAGGTTATAACATTCGTGTGATAATTTTTACTCCAAAGGTTCCCTATTCTTCTACGATCAGACCAGTGAGCAAATCGGTTGACGCCCTTGTTTGAAATTGAGTGACCGATCAACTTACTGCATTTCTTACAAAAAATATTGCGTGAACTATTGTAGACTGATCGGTACAAATTCCCTCAGGCACACCTAAATTTCATCTAAAGATATCAACAACGAGAGAACGCGATTGGTGTTTGGTCGTTCGCCGTTCAACAATTCGTCACCAATCTCTCTTACTTGGAACCTGAAATAGAAGTCTAAAAACGAAATAAATATAATTGGCATGTAAAGGATTCTGACAGGTGAAAAAATTAAATAAGTGACATGCCAATATTTCAAACATTAACTGTAACTATTCAGCTAATTAAGCATACAGAGAGAAACTTACATGGTGCGTACATAAAAATCAGAATAGAGAGCACAGACAGCAAGGGACTGATGACCCTGTAGTTTGGGCCCTTTATACCCCAAACCAACCAACAGACAGCAAGCAAGCTGAAGACAGCAGAAGAACGGTTCTTCCTATTTTTTCTGCGCTGTCGCATAAGAACAATATATATTTTTTTAGAAGGTTGACACAGAATAAACACTATCGCAGACTTCATAAATTATTACAGAGTTTATCTTTTCTTCTCACGGTGAAAGCTTGAATAAGCATACATTCGAAATACTGGTTCATTCTTAGACTTGTCAAGTTTTGACATTAAAAGTGACATTTCACGGTGTATTAACAGCACCGTTTAATATCCACACGGTCTCCAAGGTGCTGCGGTTTGTCGTTTATGTGGCAGATCTTTGAACTCTAATGTCGGTGTGCAAAAGCGCCTTAGTCACAGGCAACCTCATTACGGATTCTGCTGGCGACATAAACGGCAGAGGCGATGCTCACGAAGATGTGACGACACCGAGTTCGTTTTAAATTCAATGTTTATAAATAATGTGTAGTCTTCTTCGTATTCGAGACTTGGTTGGCAGCAGATGGAACTTGGTGTACGTGCCTTAATCGTGGTTTGTCTTCAAGTCTTTCGCCACTGCCACCACGCTCTGTTATAATGTTCAGGATTTGATGGGCATTAAGTGGCACTCTTCTTTTGATAACTGACTTCGCCACCTTTCTTTTTCTCTCACTATTTTACTAAACACGTCATTTGTAACCGTGTCGGTCCACTTTCTTTTATTAATTGGTCTACAACACCGCACCTCGAAAGAATTTAGTGCCTTCAGTTTCTCGGTCTCCAGAAACCATATTTCGCTGCACAACATGGCACTCTGCAAACATAAGCTTAAGGAAGTCATTACGTGATTTCAGAGCTGATGGTTCCTGTTGTTCTAAGCACGATTTGTTTGAGCAGTTCTACTTCTGATTTCCGCTTTGCTCCACTCATCCGTACTGATTTACATCCTAAATAAGTAAATGAGTCAGCTCGCTCAAGAAGCTCCATATAGGATGTACTTAATATTATATTATACTAGATTCGTGCAGGTAGTATTAAGAATCCACGGCCGAACGTCTGGTTTGTACACGAACATTTCTCGCTAATCAGTCTGTCTATTACGGAAGACCGTATCAAAGTTATTGCTTAGTTCCAGAGATTAATCCGAAATTGAGACAGAAATCACGGCGGGAGAATGCAATTTATGATATGTATATATTCTTTCCCAATAACCTTTTCATTCTTAATGAACAGGGATTCAATGTTTTCTGCACTTTCAGCTACGAGAACATGTCTAACATACACAGTCTTTGGCCGAGTAATAACATGTGTGGGCGAGTGGAAGTAAAGCAGTTGTGAACCAGTTTTAGACCGAAGGTGGTACAGCTTTGATTTCCGTCATCCTTTTGAACTGACTTAGCCATCCAGTCGTACGGATTTTTCTTTTTTCATGCTGCATTTGGACAACAAGGGCGCGCGAGCCGACAAGGTTCGTGTGTGTGTGTGTGTGGGGGGGGGGGGGGGGGGGGGGTCGCAGTGCAGCCTGGGCCGAGTCCACCTACCCCCGACCAGCCGAGGCCGTGGGCTCCATTCCCGTGCAGCACAGCGCGGAGGACCTTTCTTCCAAATGGCAGCTGTGTTGTTCTTATAAAACTATTATACATCATACTGGAAATAGGGGACTAAAAAAGAAAAGAATTTGACGTAAGAACAGCGATAAAAGAGGATAGGATCGATCGAGTAATAGAAGCTGCCGAGGTAGGTGGCCTCGGAATGTGAGCGTCATTCGTGAGCGGTACCTCGCAGGGTTACTCACTATGGTCTACGTAGCTCTAGGTTAGTGTTTCACAAGTTTACTGCGGCGCTGGTTCAGTAATCGGCCACACTACGTTATACATTTTACGTCGTGTCTGAATACTATGTGACAGAGGATTCCTATTGATGTCGAACTTACGTGATTACTGGGTCCACAGTTTCCGTCAGATTTTTTAATGGCATCACTCCGCTCTAAAACATTGTTTATTGCATTTCCAGTTTCGACATGTAGTTATTCTGAAGCATTCTGAAAACAGTCGAGTCGTCAAATATAGTACATGCAATTATGAAACAGACAAACGATGAAACCGAAAATTTTAAAGCTACTTACTTGGGATGTTCTAACCCGCTGAACAATAAAACGCTGTGACATGCTGTGTAACAGCAGGTACGTGTTGTGTTGTGAATTTATCTACTTTTCCGTGTACTGTGTACAGGGTATAGGCAAAATAATATGAACACCTGCATTTACTTGAGTATGGTATATTAATAATGTGCTCGTAATACAGCTGCGATTCTTCTTGGAATACTGGCATGTAATGATTGTATAGTCTCCAGTGGAATGTTATGCCACTCTTCGGTCAGACCCGCTGTTACCTCCCGTAGTGACGAGGGAGGTGGAAATCTGCTCTGGAGTATAATCAGACCCACAAGGGTTTAATTATATTCACGTCTGAGGACTGTACTGCCCAGGGAAGACGCTGCAGTTCACTTGCATGCTCCCCATACGACGATTGTACTGTCCTGGACGTGACAATGGGTCCAAATAGTCCTGAAATATTGCATCATTGTTGGAATGGCTGTAACACAACCTTTGAGAGTAATGTGAGACCAGCAGAATACTATGATATGGCTGCCCATACCACCATACTTCAACCTCCATATTTAACCGTTGGAATGAAGCAATCAGGGTTACAGGCTTCTTTTGTTGTTCTCCAGACGTAAACCCGGTCCGATGTTGGAAATAACGAAAACGTTGACTCGTCGGACCATATGACGTGTTTCCACTGATCAGCCGTCCAGATTTATGTTCCCGACACCATGTTTTACGCTTCTCTGCGTTAGTTTCGTCACTAATGGTTTCGGTATAGGAGCTCGTCCATGAATAATCGCTTTATGGAGTTCTCGGCGGACAGTGTCGATAGATATAGTGTCTCGAAGATGGCTGTTGAGCTCTGCAGTCACTTTAGCCGTCGTAGTGTTGTGTTATTATGACACAATTCGCCTTAGCGATTTGATTGGCACCTACTATTACGTTTACATGATGATGTCTTTCCATGTTTTGTGTAGGCTGTCATGACTGTTGAAACATGCGATCAGTTGGCTGTGTTGGTTACTGATGCTCCAGCTAATCGAGCCCCTACAATCTGTCCTCCACTGATGCCTAGTCCGTACTGAACACGCACAGTCCACCACGACACGTGTCTTACCTGCATTGTTGACCGTCAAACACAACCATCCCATTACTACTACTGTTCACATTATTTTGCCTATCCCCTGTACGTTGTAAAGCAAGTGAAATAATGATATAAACACTTTAGTTTAAATTTCATGTAAATTTCCTGGATCACAGAAGCGGCAAAGATATAAACATACAAAGAGAATGAACTCTGAAGTACGTGGAGTTGACATCGCGTGGTTTGTGAAAGGAGAAAAGTGACAGAAATATGAGTAAAATAAGAACGACATCCACAAATCATACTGAAAATATAGATTAAAAGTAGAAAAAATAGCTACTATCAACTCACAATAAAACAATATAATAATATAAATATAGGACTTTGTCTAAAATCTCATGTGTAAATGAAAGTAGCGGTCCACATACGTAAAAGAAGCGCAAGAAATACACAAATTTGGGAAAGGTATGAAGAAGTAGTAAGCGTTAAATGGTCTAGATTATTTTCCAGGATTAACATGGCTCAAGTCAGCCATATTAAAAAACACTAGATTATAAAATGTACCTCAAGCAGTCGTGAAATTTCGTATTTTTAAGGTAATTCCGTTCATTCAAAGTGTATTCTCTGGCTGGTGTCGAAGTGCTCTTCTATTCTCTTCTAAATAATCGAGCTGTCTTCCTTTTCCGTTTCTACGGGGAATTTCTAAAGAGTTTTCAATGTTATCTAACTTGTGTTTAGTCAACCGAATATGGTTCGCAAAGGATGATTTATGATTGCTTGAGGAACATCTTATAATCTAGTGTTTTTTAATATTGTTGACTTCAGCCGTGTTAATCCTTGCAAATATTCTAAACCATAAATACGCATACTACTCTGCACCTTTCCCACATTTGTGTATTTTTACGCTTGTTTTACGCATGTGAACCGTTACTTTCATTTACGATTATATCTCAGATTTTAGACTGTCTCCTATATTCTTAATTTTTGGTACTGTTTTGTTGTGGCGTAGTCACTTACCCTTCCTATCTACTTTTAATCTATAGTCTCAATATGATTTGTGGATTCCGTTTTGATTCAACATTTATTTGTGTCACTTTTCTCCTTTCTACACACACATTTCAGAAACAATTTGATATCGACTTCTTATTTTATTGTCTTTTGTCTCCATAGCTCGTACTAATTGTATGTTTACGTCTTTCCATGAAACATACATGAAATTTAAGCTA
This sequence comes from Schistocerca gregaria, assembly GCF_023897955.1. Classification (NCBI taxonomy): domain Eukaryota; kingdom Metazoa; phylum Arthropoda; class Insecta; order Orthoptera; family Acrididae; genus Schistocerca; species Schistocerca gregaria. The sequence goes on from NW_026061735.1 coordinate 144,810, forward strand.
AAGTGTTTATATCATTATTTCACCTGCTTTCTGATTTGTGTGATATACAATTGCACGTACTATTCTTCACGACTGATTGCTTTCAGAATGCTTGGAAGTGACCATACGTCGAAATTACAGTTGCACTAAAAAATGTTATAAGATCCAAAAGCGAAATGATTTAATTTACAATCTATTTTTATGTTTTGTGTAATCTGTGCATTGTGTCCCTTCATATGTTTTATCGTGTGTTTACTCTTATTCTAACCTAAACTATGTGTTACGTTATCACAGTGAGAGTTTTGTCGTGCCACCTGCTACACTAACCAGCCACGCCACTCCATGTGAACACAGCCCACACCATCAAGGAGCCACTACTAGCTTCCATAGCGCCTTGTTGACAATCTGGGACCATGGCTTCATGGTGTGTGGGCCACACTCGAAACCTACCATCAGCTCTTACGAACTGAAATGGGGACTCATCTGACGAGGCCACGGTTTTCCAGTCGTCTAGGGTCCAAACGATGTGCTCACGAGCTGGAGGTGCTGGAGGCGATGTGCTCTTAGCAAATGCACTCTCGTCGGTTGTCTGCTGCCATAACCCATTAACGGTAAATTTCGCCGCACTGGCCTAACGCATACGTGCGTCGTACGTCCTACAGTGATTTCTGGGGCTATTTTAAGCAGTGTTGCCTGTCTGTCAGCACTGACAACTCTACGCAAACGCCGCTGCTCTCGGACGCTATCCGTGGTGAGAGGTAATGCCTGAAATTTGGTGTTCTGGATACACTCTTCTTGGAATATTGAATTCCGTAACGATTTCGGAAATGGAGTGTTCCTTGCGTCTAGCAGTAATTTGTCGTAGATCGCTTGAGCAACGAAAGGAACCTACTACTGGAAAAAGTGCAGGTCATTCCCGTTTTTAAGAAAGGTCGTAAGACAGATCCAGACAATTATAGACCTATATCGTTGACGTCAATCTGTTGTAAAATTATGGAACATGTTTTATGCTCAATTATAGACCTATATCGTTGACGTCAATCTGTTGTAAAATTATGGAACATGTTTTATGCTCAAGAATTGTAACGTTCTTGGAAAATGAACATCTCCTCTCTAAAAATCAGCATGGATTCCGCAAATAGAGATCCTGCGAAACTGAGCTGGCTCTGTTCCACCATGAGATCCACAGCGCAGTGGGCAACGGCGCTCAGGTTGAGGCCTTGATTTCAGGAAGGCATTTGACAGCATTCCGCATTGCCGTTTAATGAAAAAAATACGAGCTTACGGAGTATCGGAGCATACCAACTGCTGGATTCAAGACTTTCTTGCAAATAGAACTCAACACGTCTCTCTTAACGGAACTAAATCGACAGATGTAAAGGTAATATCTGGAGTATCACAGGCAAGTGTGATAGGATCATTGATGTTTACAATATATGTAAATGAGCTGTTAGAAAGCGTCGGATGGCCTTTAAGGCTATTCACAGATAATGCAGCTGCCTGTACCAACGCCGGAAGATGGTAAGAATTTGCAGAACGACCTACACAGAACTGATGAGTGGTGCAGAGTCTAGCAGTTGACCCTGAACGTAAATAAATGTATCATATTGCGCATATTGCGAAATCCACTACTGTGCAGTTACACTATTGTTGACAAACAGCTGCAGGCAGCGTCTGCCGTAAAATATTTATGCGTAAAATATCCAGAGCGACCTTAAGTGGAATGATCGTATGAAACAGATAGTGGGAAAAGCAGACACCAGACTAAGATTCATCGGAAGAATCTTAAGGGATTGTAACTCATCCACGAAAGAAGTGGCTTATAAGGCGCTTGTTCGCCCGATTCTTGAGCATTGTTCATCTATCTGGGATCCCTATCAGGTAGAACTGATAGAGGAGATAGAGAAAATCCAACGAATAGCGGCGCGTTTCGTCACGGGAGAGCGTTACGAGAGCTAGCGAGAGAGCGTTACGGAGATGCTAAACAAACTCCACAGGCAGAGAGGCGCTGTGCATCAAGGAGACATTTGCTATTGAAATTTCGAGACAGCACTTTCCAGTAGGAGTCGGACAACATATCACTTTTCTCCACATACATTTCGCGTATTGGACACGAGGAGAAAATTCGATAAATTAGAGCCAATACAGAGGCTTACCTACAATCATTCTTCCAACGAATCAGATAGTGGTACCAAAAGTCCCCTTCTCCACACACCATTAGGCGGCTTGCGGAGTATCATTTAGATGTAGATGTAGGTCCAGCTAGCATTTAGCGTTCAAAGACTGTTAATTTCCGTCGTGTGGCCATCACGTCTGAAATCTTTTAACACGAATCACCTGAATACAAATGACAGCTCTGCCAATGCACTGCCCTTTGATACCTTTTGTACGCGGTACTGACGCCATTTGGATACGTGCACATCGCTATACCACGAATTTTGTCATCTCATTGTATGTCTCTCGGTTCGACTACGTTTTAGTGTGTGTGTATTTGGGTGTCTACGTACGCTTCGTCGTTTGTTATGCCCCCTGTGTAGTTTCTGGAGGAGTCTGTAGTACTGGAGTCCTCACTTATCTGAGATAACCCAATAGTCTCTTTGAGGTCTTCTACGTGGCATCAAGGTCTCATTTGTTTATACGCGGTGTGTTCTGTCTTGGAGATGTGGTCTGTTAATTCTTTTAGTTGTCCCCGTTTTTGTGAGTCCCTGAGTGTATATTGTAGTGTTTTTGTCGTGATTCCTGTTACGTTTCGCCGTGCTTGTGAGTACAGCTCACAGAGCAGCAGGGTGTGTTCAGGGTATCCATATTCGTCGCAGGAAGTCAGAAGCGCAAAAGGTGCACAGAGTAAGGGCCGCGCTCAGTCAGGAAATGAACCAGGCGACAGCTGGGATTGCCGTGACTCTCCCGTAGCCGTTCACTGATGTTCGGTAGACAGTTGTATACTCTACAGCATTTGTCGCTTCAGTTCCACTCCCATTCCCAGACATCCAACCGCCAATGTTTAGTTGACTTTTACGTTCGACATCTTACTGTGCGATTTCCCTGATCTTATCATGTTTTCCCCTCTGAAGCCAGTAGAATGCGGCCCGATATCTGATCGTTATGTCGATCGGTAAGACATCCAACGTCACACAAAGCGCCCCTGTTGAGGTAGCGCGCAATACCCCCGACAGCCTCAGGACGCGCGTTTGTCCTCGCCTGGCCGCTAGAGTGTCTGTGTGCCCAGACACTTGTTGCGAGGCAGAGAGCGCAGTGGTGTGCTCTGATGTGTCTGATTGGTAGTCCGTATTGTGTAATTTTTACGCATGCAAGTTTGTAGGCTATTTCCTCTGTTTTGCCAGTGCTTATGCGTATGTGTTGGGCAAAACTGTGTTTTTTTAACAATGCTTACTCCGTTTATGTTCTGTATTTTGATCGATAGATGTCGCTGTAGTGAGCCCTTCAGTATGCTGTATAGCGTGCTGTGATTGTTGGTTTGTTTGTGTTCCACCAGCATCGTATAGGATACCACTCGCATTGCTCTCTGCGGAAATCACTACTAACAGGCCATCAGCTTATGCCCCCAATCCTGTCGGTGCGTGAGCCTTCTTCTTTGAGATGCAAGAGAGGCTCGACTGTAATGTCCCAAAAGATTGTTCAGCAAAAAAGAACCTTGGGAGCTTCCCTTTGTGATCTCTGGAGTACGTTCTGGTTTCCGCCCGCCACTCTGCGACTCTGCTTTTATAGTAATGGAAGAAACTGCTGTATAGGCATGCGGATAGCTGTAGGTCATGAAGTCGAGGAAACAATGCAGGCCGCCAAAGACGACGGAAGACGTCTGCAATGTCGATTAAAATGGCGATTGCATTCTTAAGTTGAGTAAGCGCTATGATATTAAAGCGTCATAAAGATATTACTGCATCATCTATTGATTTTCCTCCTCTTGACCCATTCTGACATGGGTAGAGGCCGTAGAGTCCTCTGCGTTCCTGTAGACGGTTACATAGGAGCCATTCCTGCATCTTAGCTAGGGAGCTGATGATGCATATATACTAGCGTCCAAAATTAAAGCAACTAACCGAAAGTTCCGTTTATTTAGCCACAAAACAGTATAAACGGATGATAGCAAAGTAGAAACAATGTAAACAGTGCAGAACAACTGGTTAATTTGCTCAGTATGGGGTTTGACCACCTCTGGCGACAGTACAGGCCTGACAAGGATGGGGCATGCTGTGGGCAACGTCGCCCGTGTCATGTTGAGGCCATAACGCCCTGCGTTGGAGAGTGGCTGGTGGATGCTGACGTCACGCAACACGTCCCGAAATGCATCCCAGACATGTTCTATGGGATTAAATAGGGAGAGCGAAAAGGCCACACCATGAGTGCAGTATCTTCCGTTTCCAAGAAAACATCAGCTATTCGTGCTCTATGAGATCGAGCATTATCGTCCATCAGTGCGAAGTCTGGGCGCACAGCACCCCGCGACAATAGTGCACGAGGTCCCAAGACTTCGTCACGGTTCCTGACAGCAGTTAAATCTTTCCGATTCACCCGCAAAATTTCATAAAGAGGTCTTCGAGTGGTCAGCTGTCCACACCACTAACGATCCCCCTCGATGTCGGTCTCTTTCCACAGTGTTCGGGTCTCGATCTCGTGTTCCACATTCCTTCAGATGCGATATCCGTCGAGAATCACTCTCCAGGTCTAAAAATAATCATGTGGTGATCGAAACCAGTCATCATTCAATTAATGTACCTTGATGAAGACTGTTATAGTTATTTTCAGAGCAAGAAAAGCTCACAGCAAGTGTTCCCAGTCTCCATCAACCGTTGCACTCATTCTACAAAAGTATGGGAAGCCAGCATGAGGATTTGCGGTAAACACAGTCGTTTACCAACAGCAACAGTGCTGAACCACGGGTGTTTCCAAACGACGTTGCTCAGACGAAGGCAAAACATTTTGCAGGCCCTGGTGCCAGCGCCAGCCAGTACCCGGCGTTTCGTTACTGCCGTGCGGTTGCAGACAGAAACAAGTCAGACTTCTGAGTCTTCCAACTAGCCTTTCTCCTTGTGGGAACTGGAATCGGCACTGTCTGTCACTCATGATACTGCACTAGGTCACGACCAAATCCGGTCCTGCATGCTTCGATATTTGCTGTATCACGAAAGGAAACCCTCCTCGAATATTTTGATTTGATATGGCACACAGGTCACTTTCCCAACTCGTGGAGAGAGGCAGTTTTGATCTCTATCCTTAAATCAGGGAGGACCGCTTATGTCCGAGTTGTTACTGGAGCATCGTGTGAACGATCTGTGTCGGGAAGATCCTGGAGTGAATGGTTGAGCGTTGCCTGGCCTGGTTATTAGAGACTAGGCAACTCCTCAGCCGCTCTCAGTGTATATTTTGATTTCGGTCCACTGCCAACAACATGATCCTGCTAGAGGCTTTCGCATGTAAGCATCACTGTCTGGGGATACTCTTTGACATCATTAAGGCATGTGGCATTACTAGGTTAACATAATATTGTTGAGCAACTTAATCGATGCGGCTTTCGTGGCCACCTCCATGTCTTCATATGGTCTTTGCTGTCTCAGAGGTTTTTTAGGCCCCGAGTCGACACACTGCAGAATTTTATTTTAGATAGCTATGTGGCTTCAGTATAACATCGAGAACGTTGCTGGATGCGCTTGTGATGGTAAGTAGCTACACGCGGCGAAGCGCCCACCACACGTCACACATGGTCCATTACAGCTGCTAAGGAGAAAGCAGCTTGTGCTCTTCTGGAATGGATTTCTGCAGGGTCTTTGCCGGACCGCGGTTAGAGTGCAGCGGTTCTAGTGGTGGTGGTGGTGGCGGGGGGGGGGGGGGGGGTGTTACGTCAGGAATAAACACTGTTCTCCTAGTGGGAAAATGTGGAAATTCTCATTTGATAATTGAATATCAAACTCGTACATTCATTTATGGAACGCCGACTGTTGTGGCCGAGCGATTGTAGACGCTTAGGTCTGGAACCGCGTGACCGCTACAGTCACATGATCGAATCCTGCTTGGTCATGGATGTGTGTGATGTCCTTAGGTTAGTTAGCTTGAAGTAGTTCTAAGTTCTAGGGGACTGATGACCTTAGATGTTAAGTCTCATAGTGTTCAGAGTCATTTGTATTGGAATTAAGTACTGAACTGATAAGATAGATGTGCAATGTGGGTGTCACATTTGTTCAGTTACATTAGCTAGCTATTTCCAGAAGACTGTCTTTGGCGCTTGTGGGCTCTACACGCGCGGCGCACATCTCTCTCTCTCTCTCTCTCTCTCTCTCTCTCTCTCTCAGCGCTTGACTACAGGGGTGCCGTGTGTTTGACGTTCTGCGAGCGTCGAACCTGGATTACGTAATGGGATCGTGCAGTGGCTGTGTCCTACAACAAATGGCGAAAAAAATGTACGCAGCCATCTTGAATATCAGTACTTGCGTCATCAGCTGAAGTCACAGTAGCGCCCTCTGGTGCTGGCAGTATGTACTAGGCCTCGTGATGAACACACTGCGTGCAGCCATCTTGGATTACGGTACACCTGACGTAATCACAGCGCCCTCGGCTGCTGGCGATGTGTACTAAGCCAGTTGGTCTCTGGACTCAGTGGCGAGCACACCTGCATGAAATTGTTTAAATAATAAAGACGTATGTCCAAGTCCTTTTGTCCAACGGGAATCCTTAGGAGGAGGTGGCGGTCAGGCGACTGATGTTAGTACTAGTGTCCTTTATTAGCTTAGCAGCGAAACCCGAAGTGACCTTTGTATACGCCAGTTTGTAGGAATAAGTGGTAGTCGGGTGATTTAGGTTAGTGGAGTTAGCCAAAGTGATCTATCTTCCCGCGATTTTCTTTGCTTAGTAGAGATAACCAGGGTGTGATAGATTATCCTGTTGGAATTCAAACTTGGTGCCAGCTGGCAGGAAGAAGTGGCAGTCGGGTGACTGGGATTAGAGTAGGTAGCCCAAGTGAGCTATCTTCCCACGATTACCCTCTTGGAATTTGAACTTCCCACCATTTCTGTGGAGGGGGCCTAAAACTTTCCTGCCAAAATTTAATCTTCCCATCAAAATCCATCATCTTGGATAACGGTACTTGTGTCATCAGCTGACGTCATCACCGCCATCTTGGTTGATGTTGACGCCGCCATCTTGGATGACGTCATCGCCGCCATCTTGGATAATGTAGTTGGGGTAGAATCCCCTGTGTTCCAGTACCTTGGTTTTTAATTTTTATACAAAATTATATCTCTTTTTTTTCAATATTCTATGGCGAATCTATATTTTTGACTACATCGGCGTACTCAGTAAGGCACTGGTCGGTTCATGGAGGAGCACTCGCAAATCGAGCGATGGAATAATGGCTCTCTTTATGCCTCCGCATGAGCCCCAATGTCTCTTATCTTATTTTCGTTGTTCTTACGCGCAATGTATGATGGCTGCTGTAGAATTATATCGCAGTCAACTTCAAATGCCGTTTTCCAAATTTTCCACATAGTGTTATGCTGAAAGTACATTGGATTTCCTCCAGGGATTCCCTTTTGAGTTCCCGAAGAATTTCCATAATACTTGCGTTTTCATCAAACTTACCGGTAACAAATCTACCAGCCCCCCTCAGAATTGCTTCAATCCGATCTCGCGTTCGTCGGCCCTCGTAATTTAATATATTATTATTATTATTATTATTATTATTATTTTGATTGTTGCCGACTTACGTGGTGGGCCTTAATAAAAAGGATATTTCATTCAATTTTGATTTACGATTAAATGCTTTTGTGAAGATCTCTTTTTTAACAATATTAATCTTAAATTAGTTGTTACATTAATGCATGTTAGACTTGCTGAATCTTAAAACATGAGCATATAACTTGAACAATGGAATAAACTTTTCATATTAATTTCCTCGGCTAGTCAGTTCACTTTATGCAATAAATCTTTAGTTATTAATTACAATTCCGGCCCACACACGCGCGAGAGTATTTTTTCTTACCTTCGTTAACCATTGCATTGTAGTCGGAGTCATGGCTCTGGCTCTCGGCTGTTGTACTGAAAATAAGAACCTTAAAACAACGTATTTTCTGCAACGTCGGGAGGCTGTGGAGAAAAATGTATATCATGTTAAAAGCGGGCGCGTTTTTCGCTTCTGCTAAATTTTATAAGTTAATATCGCCACGTAATGGCGTCGTTGACTGCACCGGCCTCTACGATTGTTGAACTGTAAATTACTCGAATGCAGGTTAATTCAAAGGAAGGCGGACATGAAATTGGGATCATCTCTTACAAATTAAAAGTGAACAATGATATTAAATCAATATATTATCTGCCTAATTAGTACAAATATGCTTACATTTGCCAGCACTCGCAAGATGTCCTTCTACACGCAACCAAGAAAAGAGAAGAAGTGAAGACGACTAAAAACTTAACAAAAGAACGTATCTTGTCGTCTTTTTAGATCATTTTGTTATATTTCTTTGCAGTCGAAACTTACACAGAGAAATTATTATTTTACGGGTACATGATAAAAATATATATTATTCAATTTTTAAATGTCTCTTCTTTATAAATACTGTTTTTTAAAGTCTTTTCGTATTATTTCACTGGGGACGCCATATTGCCCTCCGTAATGTTTATGTCATAAAAAATGTTCGTGCTTTTTGACAAATATTTCCTATTTCATGTCCACAGTGTCCACACGCAGATTTTTCTTACACAGTCTACATATGTCACATCGTATGTTTAAATCGATGTACTTAATAAGGTTTGTTGCACACAAAGTGTAATACAGATAAAGTTATTTACATAACAATATAATATACAATTGGTTACGAATATAGTCATGTACAAAAGAAAAGGACTTAGAATACAATTAGTTTGACAGTTACGTTATGACTTTTCATATTGGTACATTCATTTTGGCTGCTTCTTTTTGGGGTTGCAGCTTCTGCAGTGTTCAAAGGTACACAATCACGAGTTAGTCTGTAATTCTTGAAGTCCCAGGGGGTGTCAACTGTTCGCTCCCCATTTGGCGGGGCTGTAGGGAAACCCTGGGGAAAACCTCGGTGGAGCGACAGACTAACCGCTTTGGTTACTTTCAATTAATTCTTTCTGGGATGTCATTGGAGTACAGGATGTGCATACGTTACGAACAATTTTTCGTTGCACTATGCAAAGAAATGAGGTCATTATAAAAATTAATATATCGTCGTCATTGATTGCGGTATCGTTGATGATCTACGCCGCGACGTTTAGCTCGCGACGGCGCCGGTTGGTGTGTACGTTGCTCGGCGTTCGCGGCGGCTGCGGAGAGGTCAACGCCCGCTCGACGCCAGCGAGTCTCTCGCCGTCGCGGAATGTCAGGATCAGCTGATTGGCTGCACGGTTTGCGATGCGCTTGTGTCTCGGCCGGGCGTGATGGAGTGGGATGATATCCGACCCCCGCGCTTCTTGGCAGGACTCAGCTCTGCTACGCATCTCCGACGTAGTACATGAAACATACACACAACCAACGTAATATTTGTTTCCCGCTGTAGATGGTTACGCTAGTTGGAAAGAAGCATTTATTAGTGCGGCAGTTGTTAAGTTTTCGCCAGTTTCCGAGTGTCACTGTCTTGCAGAATGCATGACTTGGATCTTCTCCCTTGAATGCAGTTTTGATGCGATACTGTTTCCGTTACACGTCATTTTTTGTCTTGATCATTTATGTTTTCGCCGCACTCGCAGGCACTGGTGAGTGTCCCAATACGAGCTTAGCACAATCATTCGTCGTTTCTGCGGTCGCTGTTTTGCAACAGAACAGTCTACACATCGCATTCCAATCTCGCATTATTGTACTCACTGAAATTACAGTCTGTCCCAAAAATATTGACTGTGGGTTCACTTCACGTTAACAGTTCACATTTATAAGTAAATTCACAGTTTTTCGTGTGTAATATTGGAGTTTGGCGTCTTCACCGGTGTTGAACGTTCAATACTAGCACTTCACTGTCCGTATTACAGTTTCACCTTCACAGTTGTTCACATTGCTTAGAGTAACTGTTTCGATTAGTTCACAAACACTAATGTATTTCATTCAGTCTGAACTGGATTTTTGCTCGTGCTTGATTTTACCACTCTCTCGCACTAATTAGCTCGTTCCAATTTCCACTATAGTCGTACTTGCCTTCAGACTTTTGACTATACTATTGTATTTCCGTCTCATCTGAGGTAAGTCCCCATGTCATGTCTGCCTATTCATTGCGTACTTGCCCTATATTCATGACACACTAATGAAAAATTCTTTCATCATTACATGCTGTTGAATCTTTTTTTAAAAATATTTTTAAGCATTTTTAAAATTGAGATTTGTAAAGTATTCTACCTTCATTTTTCTTTCAAAATGCAATTACTTAAAAATACTGTTGTTCCTTAACACCTACAAAATTAAATCGCACTGATCCTGTGTGCCTCACTGTCTTTAAATGTTACACTGAAATCTGAACATTTACACACAGAAAAAATAAGCTCTAAACTTAACCTACTACTCACATATGTAAAAGTTGCTCTACTGAGCGAACTTCTTTAAGTCTTTGTATGGATAGAGTCCTTTGATCTCTCCAGATTCTAGGTCACCCAACAAATAGTTACATCCATGTGGTATGTCTATGATTTTGTAGGGCCCGGCGTACACCGGTTGTCATTTTTTATTCTTTCTCGCTAACAGAGAGGGCTTCGGATGAGTCCTTACGAGCACCAAATCACCTGGTTGATACAGTGTTACCTTCTTTATCTTCTTGTCATGCTTCTCCTTTCGGCGCTCCGCGCACCTCGTTAAATTATTTAAAGTCTCAGCTATAGTTTGTTCCTGAGGTACAACTTGTCGTGGTACAGTCGGTAAGGATGACAGCCAGCTGACGGTTTCATTCTTTCCAAACATGACTTCTACTGGAGTATAACCGGTGGCTGAATGTGGCAATCTATTGTGGAGTCCCTCAAAAGTCGAAACGTATTCTGCCCACTTGGTGTGGTGATTCGGAATGTAAGTTCTGATGAACCTGTTCAACTCTTTAAAGGTACGCTCTACAAGACTGCTCTCAGGGTGAAATCGAGCTACAATAATGTGTTTAATACCTTGCTTTTGTAGAAACGTTTGCCATTTGAGACCAGTAAAATAGGTGGCATTATCGGATAATATGATCTGTGGTTTGCCAACATTAACAAAATAATCTGTTCGTAATTTCTGAATGAGGGGTGTGGTCGTTGAAGTTCTTACAGAACACAATTTTAGAAATTTTAAAAAGGCATCATATACAGCAAATATATATTTCACACGACCTCTGACAGTGGGTAGTGGCCATAGAATGTCAACAGAAACTAGTCGTAATGGTTTGTTAGGAACAACAGGGTGCAATCCACTTACAGTGGGTAGATTTGCAGGTTTCGTCCTTTGACAAACTACACATTTTCTTACAACATTCTGAATTATTCTTATCATATTCCTAAAATGACATAGTCTTGCGAGAAGTGCTCTACATTTTTCAATGCCCATGTGTCCCCACGAAAGGTGCACGTGCCAGATTAAATCACTGATACGTACTTCCGGTACACAGATACACCACAAGTCCTTGTTAACATCCTTCTGACAGGTACAATTATTTTGTTAATGTCGCGCGCATCAAGCACGAGACGTATACTGCCGACCGCTTTCGCTACGGCCACGAGCGGACTGCTGTACGGGGATAGAGATGGTTCAATTATCCCCCAATAAAGCATATTTCTTATTTCCTTCGTAACTGCCTCCTTCTTTGACCACGGGATGGTATAGTTTGCGTGACAGAAAGTATCGTGAGGTACCACTTCGATGTTATAGGTGTAGCCCTCGATAACACTGGGTTTTTCCGAAAACACATTCTCATAATCTGTAAGTAGCTCAGTCCATTCGTTTTGTTGTGTTTCAGTCAGATGTTCTGACTCCCTGACTTTCACGGCTATCAGTTTCCTTTTTTCCTCTGTCTTCAGTAATAAACTCTTTATAACATGCTTGTCTTGTACTTAAGTCAGAATATAAATTCATTACCTGTATTCCTTCGAATCTAGACTGAAAGCTCCGGCAATATTTACCGTGCACTTCCCGTGTCCTCAACGCTGGCAAAATTACACGTCTACCCTTATTCATAAGGCTTACTTCCCCGCACAAGAGGTCGATTTTTGCGTCCCTCTTGCGTAAAAATTGCATCCCCCGAATGCAAGCAAACCTAATCCCTTAACTACTAGGATCGAGCTTTTCAGAGCTTCATTTCCTGCCGTAAACTCGACTTGCACCTGGTGCTTTATGATATGAGACTGTGTATCTATTGCACCTGTTACACGATAATTCTTTACTGACAATACTAGTATTCTATTATTTTGACTCAAGTGCTGTTGTTGTTGTTGTTGTGGTCTTCAGTCCTGAGACTGGTTTGATGCAGCTGTCCATGCTACTCTATCCTGTGCAAGCTTCTTCATCTCCCAGTACCTACTGCAAGCTACATCCTTCTGAATCTGCTTAGTGTATTCATCTCTTGGTCTCCCTCTACGATTTTTACCCTCCACGCTGCCCTCCAATACTAAATTTGTGATCCCTTGATGCCTCAAAACATGTCCTACCAACCGGTCCCTTCTTTTTGTCAAGTACTTGTAAAGATTTCCACTCATGACACTGGTTGACGCACAGGTATCTACTATTATCTGTATTGGTGCTCCGTACGTATCTGCTTGCAATACAGCCTGCAGGACACTTTCGTCGGTTCGGTTACATTTCTGCGGTATGTCTACAAGCTCCTTTTCTATTTTTATTCCCTCATTGTACCTCAACATACAAAGTTTATGGCTGTCACCCGTGAATGTGCACTCACTACACGATCCTGCAGCCAACAACGGAGAGCGTATTGTGGCTGTCTTCAGTTTAACGGATGAGCATTAGTGGGTTGACAGTTGTCTGCCACTTCCACTAACCTCACAGTGGTTCTGGTTGTTGTTCTTGCTACTGTTGGGTTGGCCGCCCTGCTTCCTCGATGGCTTATTTTGATACTGTGTATGGCTCTGGTTTTGCGGTGGTCGGTTGTAACTTCCTGACATGTTCTGTGATGGACCTGGGTTGGCGTTCCATTGTGTCGCTGTGTTTTGTTGCCACTGTGGTGTCGGTTCATTACAACCAGGCCACTAGTTTCGGTTGTTCCGTCATTGCGGATTGCCGTTAGCATTATATCCATTAGTCATGCGTCCATCATGATGTCTCTTCCGATTTTGACGATTATAACCGTTGCCGTTATAACCATTGCCATTGTTTCTGCCTCGATTCTGTTGCCGGTGCTCTTGCTTATTCCCGTTACCATTTGGTACTAAGTTACTACCGTTACTGTGGCTGCCATTGTAATTGGCTTTTTGTTGATTGCAACCTGCATGGTACCACTTTTTTCGGTTTTCATGTCTTCGATCAATAAGTCAACAGAATCCACTATTTCCTTGACTTGTTCTATATCATATTCCGGCACATTGATGAAATATCTTTTAATTTCACTGGGCAACTTCATTTTTATTAATCTGATTATGTCACGATCGGACATGGGCTCGTCCCAGTACCTGGTTCTGTTTATATACTTTTCAAAATATTTGCGTAACGTACCCATCTTAGGATTGTACATTTCTTGGACGCTATCGGACCAGAATTTTTGCAAGAATGCACCTTCAAACGGTTGCATCGTTAGACATTTTTCGGACACGTCGGTGGCCCACAGTGCCGCGTCACCTTGAATACAGGAGACCACGAACTGTATTCTTTGTCTTTCCGTCTATTCTCTGGTAAACACACTCCTGAAGCTCTTAATAAATACCACAGGGTGGACATTCGTTTTTCGCTATTGAAGGGTTGGAATGTCCTGTGTTTTATCACATTGTTCTCCTTTTTGCACATCTGATTGGTACACTCTGTGACACTCATTACTTCGTGATGTGCGCTGCACGGTATCGCACGTTGTTCGTGCCCGTAATGCACGTTGGGCTGCGGTTGCGCGCTCGCACCCTGCATACCGCCCGCGGTATTGCAGTCGTCAGTACGCGGAGTCAGACCCACTGTCTGTCCGCCACTGCTTACATTGCTATCCAACACAGTCTCCGCGCGACCTCCTGTTGCCAATTCGGCAACTCCACTGTCACACGGGATTTGATCTGTGTTAATTCGGCCTGTAGTGCGGCAGCGTTAGCGTCACTATTTACACTCACGGCCGCAGTCGCTTTTTCCACAGCTGTTCCTACGTCGCTTTCAATCTTCGCAGATATCTCTCGATCCTTTACTTCTAGCCATTCATTAAATTCTTTTTCGGCTTTTTGAGCTTGCACTTCCAAATATGTGTCAATACTTTTCCATGCATATATCCCACATTATCCACGCGATTGGTTAAAGTTTGAACATTGTCTTCAAGCCTAACCTCCGATATCTGTAATTTTTGCATCTCGCCGGCTACGCTTTGCACAATATCGGGTATATCTTTGCAAGCGTCACGCATCTCGGTAAGTTCGCTTTGGATGCTGTCTAGTTCCGCTTCATTGCGCTGCTCTTGCTCACTGAGCTTTAGCGTAAACTTTTGCCTTGCTCATGTAGCATTTGAGCCAGTTTTTCGTCTCTTTCTTGTTCCCTCTGTTCTGGCATCCTTTCTTTTTCCCTTTCTTTCTGTTCTCTTCTTCCCCCATGAACCATGGACCTTGCCGTTGGTGGGGAGGCTTGCGTGCCTCAGCGATACAGATACCCGTACCGTAGGTGAAACCACAACGGAGGGGTATCTGTTGAAGGGCAGACAAACGTGTGGTTCCTGAAGAGGGGCAGCAGCCTTTTCAGTAGTTGTAAGGGCAACAGTCTGGATGATTGACTGATCTGGCCTTGTAACAATAACCAAAACGGCCTTACTGTACTGGTACTGCGAACGGCTGAAAGCAAGGGGAAACTACGGCCGTAATCTTTCATGAGGGCATGCAGCTTTACTGTATGATTAAATGATGATGGCATCCTCTTGGGTAAAGTATTCCGGAGGTAAAATAGTCCCCCATTCGGATCTCCGGGCGGGGACTACTCAAGAGGATGTCGTTATCAGGAGAAAGAAAACTGGCGATCTACGGATCGGATCGTGGAATGTCAGATCCCTTAATCGGGGAGGTAGGTTAGAAAATTTAAAAAGGGAAATGGATAGGTTAAAATTAGATATAGTGGGAATTAGTGAAGTTCGGTGGCAGGAGGAACAAGACTTCTGGTCAGGTGACTACAGGGTTATAAACACAAAATCAAATAGGGGTAATGCAGGAGTCGGTTTAATAATGAATAGGAAAATAGGAATGCAGGTAAGCTGCTACAAACAGCATAGTGAACGCATTATTGTGGCCAAGATAGATACGAAGCCCACACCTACTACAGTAGTACACGTTTATATGCCAACTAGCTCTGCAGATGACGAAGAAATTGAAGAAATGTATGATCAAATAAAAGAAATTATTCAGATAGTGAAGGGTGACGAAAATTTAATAGTCATGGGTGACTGGAATTCGGTAGTAGCAAAAGGGAGAGAATGAAACGTAATAGATGAATATGGACTGGGGCAAAGAAATGAAAGAGGAAGCCAGGTTAGGTTAGGTTAGGTTAGGTTAAGCCTGGAGATACTAACAGGTATCAGATAGATTATATTATGGTAAGACAGAGATTTAGGAACCAGGTTTTAAATTGTAAGACATTTCCAGGGGCAGATGTGGACTCTGACCACAATCTATTGGTTATGACCTGTAGATTAAAACTGAAGAAACTGCAAAAAGGTGGAAATTTAAGGAGATGGGACATGGATAAACTAAAAGAACCACAGGTTGTACAGAGTTTCAGGGAGAGCATAAGGGAGCAATTGACAGGAATGGGGGAAAGAAATACAGTAGAAGAAGAATGGGTAGATTTGAGGGATGAAGTAGTGAAGGCAGCAGAGGATCAAGTAGGTAAAAAGTCAAGGGCTAGTAGAAATCCTTGAGTAACAGAAGAAATATTGAATGCAATTGATGAAAGGAGAAAATATAAAAATGCAGTAAATGAGCAGGCAAAAAGGAATACAAAAAATAAGATCGGCAGGAAGTGCAATATGGCTAAGCAGGGATGGCTAGAGGACAAATGTAGAGGCTTATCTCACTAGGGGTAAGATAGATACTGCCTACAGGAAAATTAAAGAGACCTTTGGAGATAAAGAGAACCAACTGTATGAACATCAATAGCTCAGATGGAAACCCAGTTCTAAGCAAAGAAGAGAAAGCAGAAAGGTGGAAGGAGTATATAGAGGGTCTATACAAGACTGTTGCATGGCGTGATTAGGAACCACATGTTGACAACGTCTAGTAGACAGAGGAAGAAATTTGATAATTTGCATCCTGATCAGACGATCCGCCAGTTAGACGCTTCCCGTACTGTTATCAATTTATCCGAACACTTGTTATCTGACGATGAGAGATCTGTGCTTGCCAAGGGTGGAAATTTTGCCATTAGTCCGCGAGTTGTGCCCACTGAGGAGATAATCGCCAGTGTAGAAGCAGGCATTCGTAGTGTGGACGCGATTACAGCCGAAGAAATCCGCATAGAAACTGCGCGAGTATTAGCTCGCGCAAAGCCTCCAAAAAGTAATTTAACCGTGGGTGAGAGGAATGCAATAAAACGCCTAAATGAGGTCGATAGTATTATCATTGTCCCCGCTGACAAGGGAAATGCGACGGTGGTTTTGAATGTTACTGACTATCACAGCAAGATTAATGACTTACTAGATCCGCAGACTTACAAGAAGCTGAGTAAAGACCCGACTGATAAAGTTCTTAGAACGGTTACGCGGTTAATTAAGAAGTCCTCTATCGAACAGAACGTTCAGAAAAGTCTGTTCAATTCAGTTGCGCTGCCACCAAGACTCTATGGCTTGCCGAAGGTTCATAAACAACTTGTTCCTCTGAGACCTATAGTGAGTGCCATTGGTTCGCCACCTGTTCTATTGCCAAGTTTTTGACAACGCTATTACGTCCGCATGTGGGACGATCGGACTCCTATATCAAGAATTCTGCACATTTCATCAGTAAATTAAGCGGCATAGTGGTCCAGCCGGAGGACATGTTAGTCAGTTTCGATGTGGCATCGCTATTTACTATGGTTCCTCTCAATGAGGTGTTGCAACAGCTGAATAGAATTTTTCCTCCCGACATTGCAGAACTATTTAAATATTGCCTTACGACCACATATTTCAAATGGAACGATGAGTTCTACGAACAGACTGATGGCGTGGCAATGGGGAGCTCCTTAAGCCCGGTTATAGCTAACTTTTTCATGGAAAAATTCGAGGCGCAGGCTCTAGAAACTGCCAACAAAAAACCGAACATCTGGTTCCTCTACGTAGATGAAACGTTTGTGTTGTGGAGGCATGGCAGAGAGGAACTAGGCCGTTTTCACAAATATCTAAACGGTATTAATCCGAAGATTCAGTTTACCATGGAGGAGGAGGCAGAAGGGAGACTAAATTTTCTGGATGTGCTAGTTTACAAGAAACAGGATGGTAGCTTAGGCCATACAGTTTACCGGAAACCCACGCACACGGATCGTTATCTACACCGGGATTCGAACCACCACCCACAACAAAAGCGAGGCATAATAAAAACGTTGGCGGATAGAGCGAGGAACATCTGTGAACCTGGGCTACTGGATACGGAACTGGAACACCTCACTGATGCATTACTCAGGAATGGTTACTCGGCTGCTGAGATAAAAAGAGCGTTAAGACCGCCGCGTGAAAATCATAGCAATGCACAAGCGCTTGCAAAATCGAAAGTTTTCCTGCCTTTTATTAAGGACGTCACTGACCGCATAGGGAAAATATTGAAAAAACGTAATATCGCGGTGGATTACAAACCTACCCGGAAGATACAAGAACACCTGAGATTGGCTAAGGATGCTCGTAAACCGCTGGAAAAAGCAGGAATTTACAGGATCCCGTGTAGTTGTGGGGAGGTATATGTGGGTACCACAAAAAGAACGGTCAAAAAACGACTAGAAGAGCACAAGGGCAATTGTAGAAGGGGAGAGATTGATAGATCAGCTGTTGCGGAACACGCTTTGCAGTCAGGAGACCACCACATTTATTTTGATAGAACTCAAGTACTGGCAGCCACAAGCGGATATCATGAAAGGCTTTACAGAGAGGCTATAGTGATTATGAAACACCCCAGGAATTTTAATAGGAAGGAGGAGGGCGTGAAATTGAATGACATCTGGATGCCGGTGCTGAAGAAGATGTGTACCAGTCTTCCGCCATGGGATGATAGCAACAGCGGACGGCGGCAACCGACAACGGCCAATTGCGCTCGCGTATTCAAAACATGTGACGTCACGCCTATGCGCGGGAGCACGCGAAAACAAAAATTTGCTGCAGTCAGTAGTGAGACAGTGTGTGTTTCGAAGTTAACAGAAGCCACGAACCCCCTTGAAGATGTCCTCCGCAGATGGGGACGAAACGTTGGGTTACAATGCGAAATCCAACAGACCACGGCATAATAGCCCGGAAAAGAATTTTATTAATCATGACAGTTCCGGCCGTGAAAGTTTACATTTTACAATTAGACGCCTCTACGGGGAGGAGATGTCAAGGAATGTGCGACACATGGAAAATCTTCAGAAGAAGAGAGTGCAGCTTTTGTGTTCACTCACATTTCTGTCTTGTTGCACAGCGGTCGGTGTTATTCCAAAGTTTTTGAGGATTAAGCGACTATGCAGCTCGGCCAAGGCGAAGCGTATTTTCAAACGGACGGAAGACGCTTTACTACGAGAGCGGATTCAACAGACCCGCCGGGACTTGGCAAGCACAAACTGTAAGTTAATGTCTCTCAATATTACTATCAGTAATAAATTGTGTAGTGGTGACTGGGATAGAATTGACAGACTGTTGCATGGCGTGATTAGGAACCACATGTTGACAACGTCTAGTAGACAGAGGAAGAAATTTGATAATTTGCATCCTAATCAGACGATCCGCCAGTTAGACGCTTCCCGTACTGTTATCAATTTATCCGAACACTTGTTATCTGACGATGAGAGATCTGTGCTTGCCAAGGGTGGAAATTTTGCCATTAGTCCGCGAGTTGTGCCCACTGAGGAGATAATCGCCAGTGTAGAAGCAGGCATTCGTAGTGTGGACGCGATTACAGCCGAAGAAATCCGCATAGAAACTGCGCGAGTATTAGCTCGCGCAAAGCCTCCAAAAAGTAATTTAACCGTGGGTGAGAGGAATGCAATAAAACGCCTAAATGAGGTCGATAGTATTATCATTGTCCCCGCTGACAAGGGAAATGCGACGGTGGTTTTGAATGTCACTATCACAGCAAGATTAATGACTTACTAGATCCGCAGACTTACAAGAAGCTGAGTAAAGACCCGACTGATAAAGTTCTTAGAACGGTTACGCCGTTAATTAAGAAGTCCTCTATCGAACAGAACGTTCAGAAAAGTCTGTTCAATTCAGTTGCGCTGCCACCAAAACTCTATGGCTTGCCGAAGGTTCATAAACAACTTGTTCCTCTGAGACCTATAGTGAGTGCCATTGGTTCGCCCACCTATTCTATTGCCAAGTTTTTGACAACGCTATTACGTCCGCATATGGGACGATCGGACTCCTATATCAAGAATTCTGCACATTTCATCAGTAAATTAAGCGGCATAGTGGTCCAGCCGGAGGACATTTTAGTCAGTTTCGATGTGGCATCGCTATTTACTATGGTTCCTCTCAATGAGGTGTTGCAACAGCTGAATAGAATTTTTCCTCTCGACATTGCAGAACTATTTAAATATTGCCTTACGACCACATATTTCAAATGGAACGATGAGTTCTACGAACAGACTGATGGCGTGGCAATGGGGAGCCCCTTAAGCCCGGTTATAGCTAACTTTTTCATGGAAAAATTCGAGGCGCAGGCTCTAGAAACTGCCAACAAAAAACCGAACATCTGGTTCCGCTACGTAGATGATACGTTTGTGTTGTGGAGGCATGGCAGAGAGGAACTAGGCCGTATTCACAGACATCTAAACGGTATTAATCCGAAGATTCAGTTTACCATGGAGGAGGAGGCAGAAGGGAGACTAAATTTTCTGGATGTGCTAGTTTACAAGAAACAGGATGGTAGCTTAGGCCATACAGTTTACCGGAAACCCACGCACACGGATCGTTATCTACACCGGGATTCGAACCACCACCCACAACAAAAGCGAGGCATAATAAAAACGTTGGCGGATAGAGCGAGGAACATCTGTGAACCTGGGCTACTGGATACGGAACTGGAACACCTCACTGATGCATTACTCAGGAATGGTTACTCGGCTGCTGAGATAAAAAGAGCGTTAAGACCGCCGCGTGAAAATCATAGCAATGCACAAGCGCTTGCAAAATCGAAAGTTTTCCTGCCTTTTATTAAGGACGTCAATGACCGCATAGGGAAAATATTGAAAAAACGTAATATCGCGGTGGATTACAAACCTACCCGGAAGATACAAGAACACCTGAGATTGGCTAAGGATGCTCGTAAACCGCTGGAAAAAGCAGGAATTTACAGGATCCCGTGTAGTTGTGGGGAGGTATATGTGGGTACCACAAAAAGAACGGTCAAAAAACGACTAGAAGAGCACAAGGGCAATTGTAGAAGGGGAGAGATTGATAGATCAGCTGTTGCGGAACACGCTTTGCAGTCAGGAGACCACCACATTTATTTTGATAGAACTCAAGTACTGGCAGCCACAAGCGGATATCATGAAAGGCTTTACAGAGAGGCTATAGAGATTATGAAACACCCCAGGAATTTTAATAGGAAGGAGGAGGGCGTGAAATTGAATGACATCTGGATGCCGGTGCTGAAGAAGATGTGTACCAGTCTTCCGCCATGGGATGATAGCAACAGCGGACGGCGGCAACCGACAACGGCCAATTGCGCTCGCGTATTCAAAACATGTGACGTCACGCCTATGCGCGGGAGCACGCGAAAACAAAAATTTGCTGCAGTCAGTAGTGAGACAGTGTGTGTTTCGGAAGTTAACAGAAGCCACGAACCCCCTTGAAGATGTCCTCCGCAGATGTGGACGAAACGTTGGGTTACAATGCGAAATCCATCAGACCACGGCATAATAGCCCGGAAAAGAATTTTATTAATCATGACAGTTCCGACCGTGAAAGTTTACATTTTATAACAGAATTTTGTTCGTCTGGTATGGATGCTTTAGGTTGTCCTATATTACCCATAATAAATTCACTTTAAGACACTGACAAATCTTTAACACTGATACATACACGAATAATTATCCCCTCCAAGAATAGACACATAAATACACAAATGCACACAATTTAATTTGCACTTTACTTACTATTTTTTCACCGAAGGTATCTCAGGTGCATATGGGTTCGATATTCCGCACAGAGCTACACAGGATGCTTGCCTTACCTTTTTTTTCCTTCACGTAATCCTTTCTCTTTTCTACACTTTTTCTTCTCCAGATTTCCTCAGGGAATGATTTTGTTGTTGTACATGTAAAAGAATTCATATAGTCATTAATATTATACAACAATTAGGCACATACATAATTACATTCATTACAAGAGAATCAGATTTAATAAATTTCGCCTTTTCTTTGATCGGGCCCCACGTTGGGCGCCAATCTCGGGTCCGTCGGAAATCGTAATTTAATAAATTATTTATATTATGATTGTTGCCGACTTACGTGGTGGGCCTTGATAAAAATGACATTTCATTCAATTTTGATTTACGATAAAATGATTTTATGAAGTTCTCCTTCTTACCAATATTAATTTTGAATTATTTGTTATGTTAATGAATGTTAGACTCACTGAATCGTAAACCATGAGCATATAAGTTGGACAATGCGGCCCACACACGCTCGAGAGTATTTTTTCTTACCTTCGTTAACCATTGCATTGTAGTCGGAGTCCTGGCTCTGGCTCTCGGCTCTGGTACTGAAAATAAGAACCTTAAAGCTACGTATTTTCTGCACCGTCGGGCGGCTGTGGAGAAAAATGTATATTATGTTAATAGCGGGCGAGTTTTTCGCTTCCGCTAAATTTTGTAAGTTAATATCGCCACGTAATGGCGTCGTTGGCTACATTGGCCGCTGCGATTGTTGAACTGTAAATTACTCGAATGCAGGTTAATTCAAAGGAAGGCGGACATGAAATCGGGATGACCTCTTACAAATTAAAGGTGATCAATGATATTAAATCAATATATTATCTGCTTAATTAGTACAAATATGCTTACATTTGCCAGCACTCGCAAGATGTCCTTCTACACGCAACCAAGACAAGAGAAGAAGTGAAGACGACTAAAAAATTAACAAAAGAACGTAGCTTGTCGTCTCTTTAGATCTTTTTGTTATATTTCCTTGCATTCGAATCTTACACAGAGAAATTTTTATTTTACGGGTACATGATAAAAATATATATTATTCAATTTTTAAATGTCTCTTCTTTATAGATACTGTTTTTCAAGTCTTTTCGTATTATTTCACTGGTGACGCCATACCGACCTAGCATGAATCCAAGAGACTCGAGCAGTATTCAAGAATAGGTCGCACTAGCGCCCTGTACGTGGTCTCCTTTACAGATGAACCACACTTCCCTACAATTCTCCAAATAGAACGAAGTCGACCATTCGCCTTCCCCACTGCAGTCGTCACGTGCTCTTTCCATGTCGCATCGGTTCGCAACGTTACGCGAAGGTATTTAAACGAAATGACTGCAATGCTGCATCCGAACATTACAGGTTTGTTTTTCCTACTCGTTCGCATTAACTCACATTTTAGTACATTAAGAGCTAGCTAGAATTCATCACTCCAGTTAGAAATCTTGTACAAGTCATCTTGTCACCTTCTATAGTCACTCAACGTGGACACCTTACCACACACCACAGCATCATCAGGAAACAACCGTAGGTTGCTGCCCATCCCGTCCGCCAAATCATTTACATATATAGAGGTCAACAGTGGTTCCCTCGCACTTGACCGGAGCTCTCCCGACGATACCCTCCCCTCGCCATCAGGGACAGCATGATGGGCTCTGTTACTTAAGAACACATACCTGTGGACTAATTCCATGTGCACAAGACTTAGTTAACAGCCTACAATGGGGCAGTGTGTATAATGCTGTTCATAAACCCATAACTATGCAAACTGCCTGCTTGTGAAGTGCACGTTGGGGATTTTTTGGCTAGGCCATGTATGTATGTATGTATGTATTAAACCGGCGACCTAGAACGACGGAGAGGCTTCGTCCCGCCGGAGCCCTCAGTGGTGCACAACCCCACAACAGGCCACACCAGTCCACGCTTCCCACCACCGCCCCACTCCGAACCCAGGGTTATTGTGCGGTTCAGCCCGCAGTGGACTCCCATGGGAATGTTTCATACCAGACTAGTGAAACCCCAAATGTTGGCGTCGTAGAATAAATATGGTGAACGCGGATAGGCTAGGCCACAGTTTGAGGCACGTTGATGAACACTCGCCAGTCGATGCACAGGTAGAGAACTCAGAAAGCGTTCAGAACAAACACATTTCAACCGTCAACATTTTATCAGTAAATTGTCAGAGCTTTTAAAAATGTTCCCAAATTTACTGTCCCCCCAATTAAACTTCCCGCGCTAAAATTTATTATTCTTGGCACCAAGAGCTGCCTAAAACCTGAAGCAGAGAGCTCTGAGACAGTGGGCGAGTCATGGAGCGTTTCTCGGAAGGACGACCTAGACGCCATTAGGGGGGAGTGTTCACTGCGGATGATAAAAAATTTTTGTCTATACTGAGGTTGAAATTGAGTGTGGAAGTAATCTGATCACGCGTAAGTGGTGTAAGTGAAATAAAGTTAATATCTGGATGACATTATAGACCACCCGAATCCCTCGTGACATTTCTAGAGCCATTCAAAGAAAGTCTATGCTCAACACTACGTAAATACCCAATTCATGCAATAGTAATTGGAGGCAACTTCAACCTACCAAGTACGGACTGGAACGTCTATGAAGTCATTGCACGAAGTGCAGGCAGACAGACTTGCGAAGTCGTTTTGAACACGGTCTCCGAAAACAGATGGCAGCCCACACGCGTCAGTATGGAGACGCCGGTAGTGATCATCGTGTCATCACAGCGACTACGGCTACGAAAATTAATAAATCATTGAACAAGGCTAGGATAGTGTCAGCCAGAAAGAGCCGATAAGCAGTTATCAGATCTCACTTAGACAACAAATTGACATCATTTAGTTCCAGTAAGATGGACACACAGGAATTATGGGCAAAGTTTAAACAGGCTGTAAATCGTGCTGTGGACAAGTATGTGCCTAGTAAGTGGATTAAGGACGGAAAAGACCACCGTAGTTTCGGAAAATGCTGAGGAAGCACAGGCTGTTGCATTCTCGGTTCGAGAGAGACCGCGCAAAATTCGACAGGTAACGGTTAGTAGAGATTCCTGCTTCTGTGAAAACATCTGTGCGCGAAGCATACAACAACTACCACCCGAGAAAAATCTGGTCCTGTGTAAAATCGCTAAGCGGGTCTAAGGTTCCCATTCAGTCCCTCGTTGACCAGTCTGGTGTGGCAGTTCAAGGTAGCAAAACGAAAACAGAAGTTTTAAATTTCACGTTCAAGACATCCTTCACACAGGAGAATCCTACAAACATGCCGGCATTAGACCGTCGGACAGTCGCCCGTATGGGCGACATAGTAATAAGCATCCCTGGCGCAGGGAAACAGCTGAAAGGTTTGAAAGTAAATAAGTCACCAGGTTAGAATGGAATCCCATTTTGGTTTAACGAAAAGTACTCTACGGCATTGGCCCCTTACCTAGCTCGCATTTATGGCGAATCGCTCGTCCAGCTCAAAGTCCCAAGCGACTGGATAAAAGCGCAGGTGACTCCAGTATATAAGAAGCGTAAAAGAACGGACCAGCAAAACTAGAAACCACTACACCGAACTTGGGTTTTCTGCAGAATCCTTGAACATATACTCATTTCGAATGTACTAAATTTTCACGAGACGGAGTAGCTTATGCCCAGGAATCAGCACGGTGTTAGAAAGCATCGCTCGTGCGAAACACAGCTTGCCCTAAC
Source organism: Schistocerca gregaria (assembly GCF_023897955.1). NCBI lineage: Eukaryota > Metazoa > Arthropoda > Insecta > Orthoptera > Acrididae > Schistocerca > Schistocerca gregaria. The sequence goes on from NW_026061735.1 coordinate 169,943, forward strand.
ATACGAGGACTACGGATGAAGGGCAACAGGCAGTTTCCATAGTTCTGGATCTATGAACAGCGGTAGCGGTAGCAGTAACGGTTTGCACACCCCTGAACTGTGGAGTCGTACAATCCCCACTCGATAACACAAGTTTCTAAATCTTCAGCCAAGACCGTCACACAGACGACGAAGCTCGGTTGAGATGCTCCACTCGGCTCCAAATCAAAGGACCCCCTTCTACTCTGGAAACGATGTTGCAAATTGGAAGTTCTGCGTTCACCCGACCCGTGAGGACAACAGCTCCCAGGCTTCCGCCAGCCGTCTATAAGAACTGAGGATGGCCTCAGAAGCCTTGCGGCAGTGATCCACTACGTGCAGCTGGCCGCACCCTGCAGGAAGGACCGCCTCCACACCTCGGCAGACACACCGATGCTTAGCAAGGTATCTTCTGGAAGTCAGTAGTGCAAAAATTAGCTGAAGAGCGGAGATGCGTGCGGTGTTTCGTGGAAGATTAGCACGGGTGGGGGTGCTGACGCGCAGTGGAGGGCCGATCCTGCGAATGGAGGGGGCCAGGAGGGCGCCCCGGACGTGCAGAATTTACAGGAGTGCAGCGGATGGGAGGCCATTCCCCTCATTGACTTTGGCTCGTGGCAGGATGTCGTGGTTCCTGGAATGACGTAGGAGATAAGGAAGTGCAGATGTTGACGTCAGCAAAATGTGATATGTGTAATGGCCTCAGCTGTAGTACGAGCTCAACGGTCATTTGAAGGTTATTTAGAACATACAATGCCCCACCACTCTACTTGCGGCATCATCAACTATTTTATTATCCAAATAGTGAAACTGATATACTACTTTTTGCGCCTCATTTCTAATACAATTTGCCCAGTATCACCTGATTTAATTGTACTACGTTCCACAAACTTTTTTTTCACTTATTTCATCTTCTATAATCCTTCATACACGGTACGTTCAGTTGAGCCTCTCTTGCAAGCGCTATGCTGTTTCTGACATAACTATTGTTTCATCGACAAACTTCAAAGATTTTATTTCTCGTCCATTAACTTTAAGCCGTCCCCCAATTTTTGTTTGATTTACTTTACTACTCACTGAATTTTACAGATTGAATAACAAGCCTCTCTCACTCCCTTCTCAACTACTACTCTTTCATGCACCTGGACTCTTATAATTGCCCTCTTGTTTCCGTATAACGAACTTGAAAGTGTATCGCAGTCAGAATTGTAATAAGGTTCCTCTGAGCGTACGAAAGCTGTAAGCGCAGATTTGCCTTTCTGAATCGATCTTAGAAGGTACGTCGTAGGGTCAGGGCTGCTTCGTGTGTTCCTACATTTCCCTGCAACACAAACTGATAATCTGTCGGGTTCTATCCATTTTTTTCAGTTTCTTTTCATTAGTTACTCTGTTTTCTTGTGTGGTCTTCAGCATTCTTCCACAACTTCACATTTCAAAGGCTTCTAACGGTAACTCCATGTTTTCTCTGAATTTCGAGCAGTGCACAAGACGTTGGTTTTGCTGGTATCGGTGATGCATGTCATTTTCGACATTAGCAGCGGTTACTTTCTGTAGAAGACCCTTTGCCCTCGATCAGTCCTTTCAGCAGCTACTTGCTACGCTCCAGCGCCGCCCACCTTTCTGTTGTCGGATCACAGCCGTCAGCCAGCACGTGCTCCGCTGCAGAAGATGGGCTGGAAGGACGTCAAGCAGCGCAGTGCGTATCGAGAAGCAGGCGAGCCGTCAGGTGACGTGAGTGTGCCGGGCTGCGGACAAGGCCCGAGCTCCCCTGTGAGGCCAGGAGGGCGGCCGGGTGGTTTTCCTAAGGTCTCGGCGACCATTGCTGCCGTCAACAAACCGTGTCGTCCAGAATGAACTCTCGCTCTGCCGCGGGCTGTTTTTAATAACGACATTGAGACTTCGTATCATTTTTCTGCGATACCTTTTGTATTGAGGACTTGCGGACATCGTAATGTGGATCAAAGTGAAGCTAATTATGTTCATTGTGAAGGATTTGATGTATGTTAAAATGTAAAAACTGTTGCTGATTTGACTGCATATTATCACAAATAAAGAAGCCCTGATACCTTGCCAAAAACATCCGTAATCGAGGTGACAGACTTCGGTTCGCTGGTAGGTGAATAGGAAAATGCATAGTCTTCAAAGGGCTACAACACGCTCCTGCAAGCCATTCTAGAATATTGTTCAAGTGTGTGGAGCTCGTATCAAATAGGATTAACAGGAGATACTGAAGGTATACAATGAAGGCCAGCACGAACGGTCGATGGTTTATTTGAACGACAGGAGACTGTCACGGAGATGACGAAACACCTGAAGCGGTAGACGCTCGACGGTAGACGCCGAGCTATCTCGCCGAAATGCAGTGCAGGGCAGCAAGTAAACATAGCGACACGTAGCGCTGCGCCGCGGCTGGACACCCCTGGCAGGTGTCTCGGTGGTGACGTCAGGCGACTATTTGCAGCCGCCCGTGCTGATGTCATGGCAACAGCCGCTGACTGCGGCCTGCCGCAACGCGGCTCAGCGGGCTCAGACGCTGCGGGGGGAAGAGGGTCGCAGGTGAGGTGCTAACAGCGGCCACTGCGTCGTACTGCGCAGCGAGCGTTCGACAGCGGGCCCGGAGGAACCCTAACAGAACCTCTGGTGTCCCCCAGACACGTAAACGATTTACGAGATGGGGTCACTAGCGGTATCAGACCGTTCCTGGACGATGCTGTTCCCTCGTCGTTGCCCGACACTGAGCAAATGCATCCGTCTAGGGCAAAATTTCTGCCCAGTTTAATAAACACATTGAAATAGCTTGGAGTAATATGAAATAAGATTCACACGGCTTTTTATATCTTTGATGAGACAGTTTCGTTCCTGAGCTCCTAAGATGTTAATGCTATTTGTCCAAGTTAGTGTTCTGTGCGTGACGCTACAGTGACCAAACCAACTTTTTCATTCTCCATTATCGGAAGCACCACAGGCACTACGGCGCAGTCCACTGATAAACTGGGGGTGGGCTGGACCTCACTTCTGTTTGGCTACTCTTGCGGCGGTCTGCGACTGGTGCGGGACGCTGATTGCTGCGTGCAGCAAGACTGTGGACAGACAGTTAACTAGGCGATACGTAAAACGGTGTGACAAATTGGCAAAAACAAAAGAACAATCATGTTACCTTAACTTTTCCCGGCGATTCAAATGTTCAAATAAACTACGGGTTTGCTGCCGGGTGACGTCGTCGAACACCGCCGATATTTCGACAGGAGCACAGCCTGCCATTCTCAAGGCACAAATGCAAGGAAGAAAAAATGTGCTAGCAAATTTAATACCTCGGTTCACAGAGGAGAAGCAAGGAAGACACCACACACAGCACAAGTGTCAACACAACCAAAGCCGGCCGCGGTGGTCTCGCGGTTCTAGGCGTGCAGTCCGGAACCGTGCGACTGCTACAGTCGCAGCTTCGAATCCTGCCTCGGGCATGGATGTGTGTGATGTCCTTAGGTTAGTTAGGTTTAAGTAGTTCTAAGTTCTAGGTGACTAATGACCACAGCAGTTGAGTCCCATAGTGCTCAGAGCCATTTGAACCATTTGAACACAACCAAAGATAACCAACATCAGAAATATCGATAGATACAATTAATCAACAGGTGAGGTAGCACTAATTCTGTCCCTCTGTTTTTTGATGAGAGACAGAGCCGGATTCCAAGCAGCATTTAAACAAAATCCACCATCTCTGTTAATAAGGCTGCTTGATATTCTGATTTCAAAATGGTTCAAATGGCTCTGAGCACTATTGGACTTAACATCTGTGGTCATCAGTCCCCTAGAACTTAGAACTACTTAAACCTAGCTAACCTAACGACATCACACACATCCATGCCCGAGGCAGGATTCGAACCTGCTACCGTAGCAGTCGCGCGGTTCCGGACTAAGCGCCTAGGACCGCTAGACCACCGCGGCCGGCTGCGGCTAAAAAATCTGATTTTTGTACACGTGGCAGTGTAACACCTTAGCTTCGTATTGAATCATTTATTTTTCCATATGTCTTAACAGTCATTCTGAAATGATGCTATTTGTCAACGTTGTGCACTTGATTTACAAACCTTGTAGTGAAAATGTTATGTAGCGGGTAGCTTACTGTTAGATCCGTTTTAGACCAAACATTGTTGCGAATGAAATGTAGCTAAAAGTACCAAAACGTTTTTGAAATGAGAATGATACTGATATCTGTCTCTGGTCACAAGTAATGCGAGCTATTCAGCGGCGTCAGTGCCGCGTCCGCAAGCCACGGAGTTCGCGCGGTTACAGCTGGGCTTAGTACACGTTCAGGTAGAAGTGTCAATGACATAGGTCTGATAAAATTTGGTGTAAAACTAATCACAAAAACAAACTGGAGATTTGTGATACGTTTACTGCAGAAACTGAAACGTAATTCTGTAGTCTCGTTGTCTACTTTGACAGAAAAAATAATGGAGAGTTAATGAAAATACTGTAGATCGACACAGATATGCGTTTCATTGTTCTTCATTGTTCTTTTTTTCCTTCCTTGGCGGGCTGCGCTGCACTGTCAAGGTAATCCCCACTCTTTGGATAAATGGCTGTTAATTGCCGGAGGCCAAATAAATAAATTTAAAAAAATCCCGACCCTTCGACAGCTGACAAGCAAGTCAGTGGAAAACGCAGCTGCAGTCAACAGTTGCTCGCCTTTAGCTAGTCTGTGCTGTCGGTAGAACAATGTCTTCACTCTTTTATTGGTATTGTTTTGACTCTGCTGTAACTCCTCGAGTTTTGAAGTACAGAAGAACTACTAGGTTTTCGATTCATACCATAAATAGCGACAGACATTTAGGAGAGTTTTTTTCTTTACATGAAGAACTTAAAAACTATCCTGAAAATTTTTATTCATATTACAGAATGAATCATAACACATTTCAGTATGTGCTGCAGAACAATAAAGACACAAATTTCGAAACAGAACATAAATTTTCGCAGAAGTATAACAGCAGCAGAAAACTTGTGTATAACGATTAGGTAAGATTCGTTAGTACACACTTTTTGGTTTGCAGTAGACTTTTGTGCAGCATTCACTACCTCCAATTAATTGTAGTCATGCTTTTGTATTTCAAATTTCACAAACGCTCACCTCTGAGGGGAAGAGAGTTTATGGGACTCCTGAGTATCATTAGGAAGTAATTAGCTTCGTCATACTCCTTCAGAATTTTCCAACTTTTTTCTTCATGATGCAAGCGCTTGGCAGTGGTGATGGTTCATCATGTGGAGCCACTGATGACCTCACAGAATTCTTTTCATTACCTTCTAAGATAGGCAGATTGATAGGCGAAGAGTTTTGAGATAATGCCCTTTGACTCAGTGGTTCTATTTCCACTGATAAGGAACTGTGCATAGCTCTTGGAACTTAGGAAAATCATATGACAGAACAAAGCCGAGTGGAATTGCATTTTAATATACTATTCCCTGGATCACATGACATTTTGCCAAGTTATACAAGTTATAAAAAACTATACACACTTTATAAATCTAGGTATGGTATTGCTTCTGAATGAAGTGATCTTCCACAAAAATACTGTGACAGTGAATATAGTTTATGATCGTGGGGTGTGTATTAACAGACCGAAAGTGCACACGAAAGTTAAAGGAACATGATATTAAGCCGATATTTGCAACTCCCTCATGCCGTTGCTAGACGTTTCCCACGCTAACAAACAGTATTTGGAACGCATTCTATCTTCATACCATGTAGACAGTGTAACAGAGGTTCTGTGACGTATCCACGGGGCTACAGAAGATGGAGCATGGGGTTGGCTGAGAATGACCTCACGGTGTGCTATGTGAGGAATCACCTAAGAAGTGCAATGCAAGATTGAAATCGTAAGAAATATGCAAAATGCTGTGACCAATACACTGGATTTTCAGAGCTGTAGTGTTACACTTTCTGGTAGAAATGCTGCCTGCAATTTGGAATCAAGTCTCTCATTCAACAACATGATTGCGTTGGATCCTATGGATGTGACTTTTAATGATTACATCCACTGGTGAATCATATTTGTGACACCCTCATATTTAAAAACGAGCCACCATTTTCGAATCTATCTGCTGATAATCGAATATAGTAAAGCCCCAGTTTGATTTTACACTGCATGTTGTAACTGTTCCTCAGTCCCTGCCTGCCCTCCGTGCAGTTTTGTCCATGTGACCGTTTCAGTTTCAGTTGGAACTGAGCGGAAGTCGAAGAGTGCTGTATCTACCACCTTCCATAGTCATGGAGAAACAGGGTGAGCTAACTTGGCAGGACAGTGCTTCGACTACTTCGTGGAAATGAGAACATTTTGTCTTGTACAGTGTTTAAGGCTAACACTAATGAAGCTTTCTCTGCAATATGAGATAGTAGGAAATACAGTACAAGCAGTTACGTGGTGTTCCTTTTTGGGAAAATTTGGAAGACTTCACATGATATGGGAAATGAAAGATGGATGAGGATTTTGCTACTGCACTGCAGTGTGTCTGCAAACTACATAGAGATATTGCAGTCCAAAGGAGATCTGCAACCCTCGGGGGGCATCCATGTCTGTCACCCAAACATTCTCTGCATCCTCATTATTTTATACCACCCAACAGCGAAAAACTACTAACTAAAAAACTCTGCTCATAATACCCAGTAGAGAACTCTATAAGACATTACTGCACCCCGCTCTTCTGATATATCGAAAACAAATACATCTGCATGATGATCCCATTAAATACACAGGTATTGGTCCATTGGATCAGATGGTCAGTGATCGAAGCTGCTTGCACGGACCAGCGTAAAGTTTTGTCACCCGTAATGAAGGTAGACTATATCCCACCAACTGTCAGTTGTAAGAGAGCGTCCCTTTATTGCTCCTTTATAAGCAGTTAGATACATTCCTTCCTTTCTGCTGTTTCACATCGAAGCAGTGTTTAACTACAAAGTAGTACACCATCATAGATTCTGGTAGAATACAAGGAAGTTGGCACGGAAACACTTGGAACCCCGGAAACAGTCATTTTTTTGCCGACAGTGATAAGACAGCTGGAATAGAATGCTTAACATGGATGACCATCAGATGTAGAGTAATAAATTTGTATCACAAACCCAGGTATAACACTGAAGTTATCAGCAGTCACTTTACAGATTTTTATAAAGTGTCCTTAGCTAAGGAGCGTTGTATTACAAGTGAGATAGTGACAGATATTCGTGAGGTACTGCAAACCCTGCATATACATTTGATTCACAGTTGTCGTCTTTATGAAGTTAGTGCAGCATTGTATGTAATTTCACATATCAAACACTCCTGCTATGCATTTGTCTGTTTCCTTGTAAGAGGCATTTTCCATTGCTGATAATCTTTTTACAGGATCGATGTGAGCATAGTAAACTTTCTCAACTGCAATCAGATGTCAACAGTGCACACTATGCACCTTTGAAAATGTATATTGTACATGTAACACACAGAATCTGTGTTTTTGGTGCAGAAGGAAGCAGTTTTATCGTCTTAAAGTTTGTCATCACTGCAGGTGAATGCGTGTCAGATGTTGGATATATACATCTAGCATTAGAGTATTAAGAGTCATGCCCTTTGAAACCACATAGATTTAATGTTATAGCGTGCTTAAGTGCAGAACCATGTAGCCTTATGGGTGCGTCTGTTTATGTTCGTTTCACTGTTGCCAATACCTTTTGGTACTGACCCCAGAAACTAGACCAATACTTTAGAATTGATAGCACAGTTGATTTGTGTAATATACTCGAAACTCCATCCATCTGGAGCTCCATCATGCACAAGCCACACGTTTCTTCTTAACCATCTGTTATATAACCACAACATTTTCGTATCTACTATACACTGGCAATGGGTGCTAACCCGCTCAAGATACGTGCATCTGGAGAGATGTTGTGCACTTCGGTGGGTGCCCTGAGTAATACTGTCCTCTCTGAACAGCAGTTACAGGCTAGGTTGCTCTGTTCCTTCACGAGACGTGGAACGTAGCAGGTATAGTACCCTCCAACGTCTGGTCAGCTGCAAATTAAATCGGCGACAGCGTTGTAGGAAGGCTTGGCCAAAGACAGAGTAGGGAGATCTCTCAGTCTCCAATTTTATCATAAGAATGTGAGAATACTCTGTGACTTTTATCGAGATAGGAAAAAATGGCCAATTGTAATCATAATTTCTGCACTGTGATCAAATTGCTAGAAATATGTAGATAACAGAACTGCGTTGGTATAGGACGCTCTCGGGTATACTTTGGAGTATATGTTCGAGAGTTAATCATGAATGGATGTACTGCACAGTCATCAATCTACATTTACAATGTAGAATTACAGAAAAATTGTTAAAATTGATAAAATTGATCGCACTATCAGCTGTCATGCTTATTACAGCACATTGTCCTACGTCAATGGCGTGTTTTCCATCCCACTGACCTCTGGTACGCTGTTGATTACCACATAATGATCGACTGACAGCACTTCTTTGAGGCTGAGAGTAGCTTGGTGGGAGCAACACCTTGTAGGGCTGACCAGCATCAAAACTGTGATTGTGTACATGCCTGCAGTATAAGGAATCAATGCTCTTTGTCTCTTTGTAATCGAACACCGAGAAATCTGCCACCTGTCACCGTGAAAAATGAGATTGTAGAGGTCATCATCTTCAGGTAGATGGTTGGCAACGCTCCACAATGTCACAACTCTTCCATTTTCCAAATGTTTGTCATTAGGAAACACCAACTTTGTCTTTTATTTCAACTATCCTCTGTGTCATGGGAGCAGCTTTCTGTGAGAGAATATAGATCGAAATATATTACTGTTGGCTTAGCACCTGCCACAGACCTTGAAGTTGTGGTGGAAACACTAAGTGTATTGGGGTGCAACAGCAGAAAAAACAGTGCATCCAACTGCTTATGAAAGAACACAACAGGGACCCTCTCTTGCGACTGATACTTTTCGGGATATGGTCCTCCTACACTATAGGTGACAAAACTTCACACTCGTCTGTGCAAGCGCGCCTGCGATCACTAACCAGCTGCTCCACTGGACGAATACCTGTATTTTTAATAGGATCGGCATATAAGGTCGATGTCAGCACGCACAAGGTATTTGTTTTCGATAGATCGGAGGACAGGGTCACAGTAGCACCTTACCGAGTTCTCTACCGAGTGACTTTAGTGGAGTTATTATAGTTACTAGTTTTTCTCCGTTGGAAGGCAGAAAATAACGAGGATAGAGAGACTGTTTGGGTGTCAGACGTGGATGCCGCCAAAGGGATGCAGATCTCCTTTGGACTGCAGTACCTGTACCTAGTTTGCAGGCACACTGGAGTGCAGTAGCAAAACCTCGTCTTCCAGTTCCCACATCATGTGAAGCCTTCCTAGTTTTCCAATAATGAACACCACCATAACTGCTCATACCGTCTTTTCCTTTATTCGTGTTGCAGGAGAAAGCTTTGTTGATGCTAGCTTGCACAACAACATGTTCTAATTTCCACTGATTAGCCAAATACAGTCCTGTCGCATTAACTCAGCTCACCCTGTTCTCAAATGGGATGTGCAAGGTGGAAGATGTAGCGCTATCCGACTCCCGCTCAGTTGCGACTTAACTTGGAACGATCACATGGACGAAGCTGAAGGAAGGGCAGGCAGAGATTGAGGAACAGTTACAAGATGCAGAGGGAATATGAAAAACCAATTGGAGTTTTACTTTATAGGATACTTAGCACATTGATTCGAAAAATGTGTCTCGTATCGAGATGCGAGAGTGTCACGTATATGATTCACCAGTGGCTGCAATCATTAAAAGTCATCTTCATAGGATCCAACGCAATCATACTGTCGAATGGAGATACTTGATTCCTTGCAGACAGCACATCCATCAGAAAGCGTAAGGCTACAGATCTGAAAATCCAGTGTATTGGTCACCACATTTTGCACATGTCTTACGACGTCAATCTTGCATTGCACTTCTTAAGTGATTCCTCACATAGCACACCAGCACACTATTCTCAGTCAACCTCCGCTTTAGCCCCATGGATATGTCACAGAACCTCTGTTACACGGTCTACATGGCATCAAGATACAATGCATTGCAAATACTGTTTGTTAGCGAGGGAAATATGTAGCAGTGGCATGAGGGAGATGCAAATATTGGCTTAATATCATGTTCCTTAGCCCAGTCACTTTAAAGCTCATGTGCACTTTCGGTCTGTTAATACACACCCCACGATCACCAACTGTATTCAATGCCACAGTACTTTGTGGAAGACCTCTTCATTCAGAAGCAATACCATACCTTGATTTATAAAGTGTGTATAGCTTATCACATGGATTGTGTTAGCGATACTTGCGTGTGCCTGTAGTTTTTTTTCCTTGATTGAATTTCGATTCCCCCCCACCCAGAGGGGGAGGCCCGGGCTGGCAGCAGCGTAATATGGTGCTCTACAGCCTACTGAAAAGTTAAAAAACATAATGAGAATATAACAAACAAGGAAAGCAGGCGATAAATCGGTGACATTGTAAGGAACATAAAATGGCGGAAAGTTGTGGAATTTAAAATATAAAGAACACTGCATTGATGACGATGCGGATGAAGACACAAAGTAGACAGGCACAATTAAAAAATCACTGTGACAGTTTTGATTCTGTTCCCACGAGATAAAAAACACAACTAGCGACAGTATGGTGGCTGTTCGCAACACTGATAGCGGATGCAGAACACTGAACGCTCACTTATAACAGCCTATACAGGTGACGTGGAGGAAGACTGGGGAGGGGGGAGAGGACCCGGACCTATCAGGGGGAAAACAGGGCGAGGAGAGGAAAAGAAAAAAAGGGGGAGCCAATTGAGGGAGGGGACATAGAAAAGGGGGACTGGACAGACACGAAAAGGAGTGGGAAAGGCAGTGGAGGGGAGAGGAAAAAGGACTCAGGGGAGAGAAGGGACTCACAGAGAGTGTAGGTGGGGAAAAAACAGGATGGGAGAGGGAGGGAAGAGGGAGCCCAGGGAAAGGACAGCGGAGGGGAGGGGGAGGTGAGGATCAGAGTTGATAGTAGGGAGAGAGGGCACCATCTGGGAGGGGAAGTCGATGGAAGCCACCTTGGGAAAGGAGATAAAGGGTGTAAGGTGAAGGGCAGGGGGGACACAACAGTGAAGACGTGGCAGAGGGCGGGGATAGGAGAGGAGGGGAGCAACCAGGGGGTGAGGGGGATCAAGGCGGCGGGAGGAAAAGGAGCAGATGGGGGAAAGGAATCAGATCGTAGAGGATCCACGTGGGGCAGAGCCTCTAATGCCAATACCGCTTTTTATGCAGGGTGATTAGCATCGATGATGCGATCGTGATTTTAACATCTGATCGCTTATAAGAAGATTATGTCTCTCTTCCTAAGAAAAACATAAGAGCCACGTACAGCCGTGCTCAAAAGTATCCGAACCACATGAATTGCATCTCGCCTGATTCGCATATAACCCTCTAGCAGGTCCCTAATCGCTCCTTAGTACAGTCGTTTGACTATTGAAAATGGTTTCGACAAATCACCACTACAAAATACTGCTTTGTATCGCAATAACTCAAGATGTAAAATAATACCACGATAAGACTCTCCTTAAGGCTTGTAAGCTCACATTTATTACAATAAATGACACACCTGAATTGTTACCACTCTCATTATTGCGTCAGATAGGTAATGCACCTAGTAAGTTCGTCGTATTCATGATTTCCTCTTCAAAGTAACATACTGTACTCATTATTTAACACAAGATGACATTAAAATTTTAAGTTATTCACTAGCAGCTAGTTGAGACTATGTATGAACTCTAAATGACACGACGAATAGTCTCGTTCTGCATATGGATTCAAACCCAGGTTATGCAGACTAAGCAAAGATTTCGTGACTGACGGAAACTGTCATTCCTGACTAGGCACACGGAGAGTCATATACCTCGATTTTAGACAGTATCAGTTAGGAAATATCAACTTTCAGTTATTCACGGTAAATGATGACAGCCAAAACAGTTGCACGATAAAGATTTATTAAAATTCTTGACCAAGGCTGTGGTAATCCAGTGACTGGTAATCGAACCCCAAACATATCGTTGTTGACAACACACAAAGAGACGTCAGCTACTGAAGTTTTCTCCACAAGCAGCTCGGAATAACATCTTTGAACTTCCAGTGACCTCGCAAATAGTTATGTGTCTCACTGGGATTCAAAAACGTCAGATATCGTGTTGACAACGAATGAAAATACATTAAAAATCAAAATTATTATCCACTAGCAGATAGGTGTTCTCATTCTAGAGCTTGATAATACATAATGAAAACTTTAGTGCCGGGCTGGGATTCGAACCCATTCACGCCCAATATGTGGAGATGTTGAGGAATCTGCAGTGTTGAACAAACAATAAATTGTAGTCGAGCTGTATTGTCGTGAAGGGATCAAATTCTGCATTACGGACGGTCTGAGTTGCATTCCCAGTTCAGAACAAATTTTATCGACATACAGAAGCAGAAATAAAAGATGGAATAAGTGTCCTGTGACCCTAAATAGCGTTTATCTCGTCACTAGAAATAAATAGCTAGTATAAGAAAGGTTAATGGTGATAGAGTTTCTACATGTCGCCACTCCTGACTTTATTGTGGTTCAACCTAATGTCTACTTGGTAGAGAAGGAGTATCTTGTTTAATGTGAATTTCAAACCACAATGTCATTACACCTTCTTCACTTGGCGTAGCCAGAAGAGAATAGAATGTTTCCCTACAAAAAATCATCGGCAGAAGTTGGAATCGAACCCAGACAATGAGTATATGCATTTATCAGCAATCCAACAGACCAACAAATCCTCTTCGCTGTGGTAGATTTTTCTATTGTAACGCCGTTGCGCCACACTCGATGATAATTCTGACACAGAGGCTCGCTGTAGTGGTTTGCAGCATGTTCAGTACGTTCATTTACTTGGTTGATCTAATCGCCATGAACTAGCTGCCTCGGCTGCCCAGTGCATACATTCGACTCTGTGTTGTAATCACCGAAATAAAACCACGTAACTGCCACCTACACAGAACTCCCAGCAGTGTAGGATGCAGAAATTTAAATCCACAATCATTACTAACTAATTCAAAATGTTCAAATGGCTCTGTGCACTATGGGACTGAACATGTGAGGTCATCAGTCCACTTAGAACTACTTAAACCTAAGTAACTTAAGGACACCACACACATCTATGCCCGAGGTAGGATTCGAACCTGCGACCGTAGCAGCGGCGCGGTTCTGGACTGAAGCGTCTAGAACCACTTGGCCTCAGCGGCCGGCTAACTGATTCTATTTTAAATTTTTCTATCGTTAACAATAAGCTGTTTGGATGGTAGCCGACTTCACCTCATGGTCCTCAGCACCTTGCATGCGCGGTAGATCGATGTGTTCCGTTGTCTGTGAGTAATGGCACTGAACCGCGTGATTGGCAACCAATGACGGGAGGATTTAAGTACCGTCGAACGTCGTAGACATACTTTTGATAATTATAGTCTGTGTTAGCAATCTGTTTTTCAAGTACCTGTTTATACTTGGAGCACTCCGGACCGTGTGCTTTGTTGCAAGTACGGTTTCTGTACATACATGGTTCGGAATGAACTGCCTTTTCAGCACAATCGGTCTGGATGTGTCCCGGTTTGGCTCATTTGTAGCAGACTGCTGCGTCTCGCCTATAGCGCTCAACTGGGTTTCCTAAGCCATAGAAAGTGTAGCATTTCTGTATTCTTACAAAGTACTTCGAAATAGATGTATATCCGTTCTCTTTGCGTACGGACATACCACTTTCGAGGGCTAACCTCAATAAGGTTGTTCACCGTACGCTTGTTTTTGTGTCTTGTTTCAAACTTAAGCTTGACTTGTTCCTTAAACATTTTTCTGGCGATGTCCTCACTGATGTTAATCTCATACGGCCCCACCATGAAATACTTGTTGGAAATGGAATTTGGGAAGTTTTATATCGCCATTAGTGGTCTGTTTCTTCGGGCCTCTTCGCATTTAATGTCTTTTAGCTGCGATGTTTTCTCTAGGATTTTCATGGCATCCGTCTTCGTCTCGCTTTCGATAGTCATTGTGTTTGTTGTTGATATGATACCCTTTATTTTGATTTTATCCTGAAGTGGATTAATTGTTTCCGTCAATTTTTCTCGCGCCGCCCTCGTGTCCTGATTGTCTGTTAGCTTAAAAAACAGAACACATACATTGTTTGCCTTTACTTTCCCAGTTTTTCTAAACATTTCGTATATAAATTTCCTGACTCTAGGAACAGAAGCTACAGCAACATACGTTGGGAATTTGGCATTTCCGTTGGGAGTTTGTAATTGTCTTCCTCGAGTGCCTCGATTTTCGCTTCTACTTCGGCACTTCTGTATGATGCATCAGGCGCATTGGCGACTGCACGTTCCTTTCTTAGTCTTTCATTTTCCACTTTTCATTTCTCTTTGTTACCTGTGAGTTAGGCCTGACCAAGAGCGAGTGACCAAATTTCTTGTCTAACAAGTACAGCAAATGTTGAGGATACCCTTTTATGTTTTAATTCAGCTTGGAACTCTGCGAGAATATCATCGAGAGTTTCTATTCGTTTTCTCTTCATGTCTTCATGTCGGTGTGTTGTTCCCACCGTTTGACTTCTGTGGTACGTTAATACCGGGGGATCTGGTCGCGCCATCACTATCTGCAGATGTTGCCGCCGGATTAAAGGAAGTTACTTGCTCTAGTGTCAGCGTATTAACGCCCCAATGCTGGTGCCCCTAGTGGCTGGGCTCAGCGCCGACAGAAGTGAAAGAGCCGCCCGCAGCCACGCTGTGACGCCGGCTTCCGCAGCCGCTCACTCGCCGGGCCCTGGGCATGCCGCGCCTGGCGGGTGAGCGGCCCGCGGCTGCCAGCAGCGGCTGAGGCGGCGCCCCAGGCGGTGCGCGACGCGTCAAGCGGCACAGGCCGACCACTGCGGAAGGCCGGCGATCCCTCCGCGCTGGCCTCACCGACTGCAGTTTAAAACTTTTGTCGCTCGGTCTCTCCAATCGCACCTGATTTCTGTTTCAAATGTCGCGCACCACGACGAATGTCATTTCCGGCACTTGTGAGAACAAACAACGGTCGCTGAGATCCACTTCCACCACGTGAACACCACGTTCCAACACGGAGCCGACATCGAGCCAGAACCGAGCCGGCAGCTATCCAGAGGCCGAGGAGAGCGACATCCGGTCCGTGGTATCTAGTATCGAGATGTGTAATTAGGACACTGGCGGGTTTTCGACCTTCATCGCGCCGCCCAGACGGCAGGCACACGTGCAGGAGATCCCAAACAGTGGCTACTATACCGCACTTTATTTCATCCCTCGGTGCTACAGTTATTACATCATGGGATTCAGGGGGAGGGCGTTGCAGACGTGAGCTCTATCCAAGTGGAGGACTCATGATTACATATATATATATGCATCAGTATGTTATTGACATTAATCTGAATTTCGTGTCGTCAGATCTTTCCTCTCCTGCACATATCGAATCTTTTTTGCGCCAATTTTTTCTGGAAAGTGTGGGGAGGGAGGGGTCATGGGGGTCGGAGGGGGGGGGGGGGGGGCGGCACGTCCTCTGGTGGTGGTACGGTGCACTAGCTCAGTCGCGATCCCTGCATCTCAAGTTGAGCACATACACGAAAAGTTTCTAACAAGACAACACCTCCAATCTGTTGTAGTGCGATTACGTAATTATCTCAGAAGGACAGTTTATCCCCTGGGGGTCGTGAATCAACACCCAAGAGGTCATAAATAAATTAACAGGAAAAGATTACTAGGAGCGGAAGTTGGTCATAAATCAATGAAGTTTGCCCCTGGATGTTTGCAACCCTCAACAGTGTATTAAAACTAGAGCCCTTCATAACGTATACATATCCAGCTAAAAAAATAACGCTAATATATTCGTATTTTAGCGGGTCTAACCAGAAAAGATGTCATGATCAACACCTTCCCCACAGACAAATTGCAGAACGATCTTAAAGTTACAAATACGGTAATTTTAATAGGTAAGGGTGAAAGCCTGCCTAATGTATATTGCCTCCTTTATGTGTCAGGAGAGTATAATTTGTTCTATATCTCTTTCAGCAAGACACTCCTTAAGAGATACACAGTTGTTTTGCGCATTCTCGTATTTATAGTTGCTATTATATTCTTAACATTTAAAAAATACCTCCTGAGAAGGTATTCTATCCCACACGGGTTTTGTCATGATGAATGCAGCCTACGTATAATCCACAGCAGAGTTGTGAGCCTCGTCGTTTGGAATGTCAGGTACCGGATTCCCGGGCTAAATAACTAAAACTACAGACATACAGAGCATAGCAGTGCGACGAATCATCGGCCCTGATTATTTGGAATGTATGCATAGGCACACATGTCAACAGTATTTAATTCACTGAGTACGTAAACAATTTTTTTTTAAAAACATTGAATTTAATACTCACCCTGCGGTTGAAGCTCTTTCGTATGCGTTAGCTCACAAAGAAATTTGTTTTTGGAGAGGGTCTGCCTTGAGAGAAACCCAGTCGACTTACACACTGCTACGCCTAATTTTGCGCGGAGCAGCATTACGTTCATAATAAAAGAAGATGTGTAAAATACGAAGAAGTAGAAATTTAAGAGGATCAGTTTGCCTCTAAGATGTAAACTGCAATTAGAGAAGTCATAACAGCACTCAAGAGTTTTCTAGAGACAACGTTGGAATTTAAACAGAGGTGTTTAAATAGCCTTTACTGACGCAAGAAAGGTATTTGAGAGCGTCAGCTGGGAGAAACACTTCAAGGCTACGGAGGGTACACACCTAGACTCAAAAGCTAAAAGAACAATACTAAACACACAGAGAAACCAAAGTGTCACGATACAAATGGGTATAGATCTATGTCAAAGTAATGTTAGGAAAGAGGTAAGGCAAGAACGCTCATTATCAATCCATTTGCTTAATCTGTAAAGAAAAAACGCTAGGAGGATGTTCAAGAGAAAAACTTGTGCAGTACCCGTTTACTGCATAAGATTTGCACGCTATTTTTGCCTTAATAGCAGACAGTGAAAAAAGTGTGCAGAATGTACTTCCCAAACTTTCAGCAATTTTAAAATAATCTGAAACTAAAACTAATAGGTAAAAACGAAAATTATGATGGTTCACATGGCTCTGAGCACTATGCGACTTAACTTCTGAGGTCATCAGTCGCCTAGAACTTGGAAATATTTAAACCTAACTAACCTAAGGACATCACACACATCCATGCCCGAGGCAGGATTCGAACCTGCGACCGTAGCCGTCTCTCGGCTCCAGACTGTAGCGCCTAGCACCCCACGGCCACTCTGGCCGGCATTTATGATGGTAAATACACTCCTGGAAATTGAAATAAGAACACCGTGAATTCATTGTCCCAGGAAGGGGAAACTTTATTTTGGACCAGCGTTCGTGCTGGACGTGCAGACCGCGTGAGACGACGCTTCATCCAGTCCCAAACATGCTCAATGGGGGACAGATCCGGAGATCTTGCTGACCAGGGTAGTTGACTTACACCTTCTAGAGCACGTTGGGTGGCACGGGATACATGCGGACGTGCATTGTCCTGTTGGAACAGCAAGTTCCCTTGCCGGTCTAGGAATGGTAGAACGACGGGTTCGATGACGGTTTGGATGTACCGTGCACTATTCAGTGTCCCCTCGACGATCACCAGAGGTGTACGACCAGTGTAGGAGATCGCTCCCCACACCATGATGCCGGGTGTTGGCCCTGTGTGCCTCGGTCGTATGCAGTCCTGATTGTGGCGCTCACCTGCACGGCGCCAAACACGCATACGACCATCATTGGCACCAAGGCAGAAGCGACTCTCATCGCTCAAGACGACACGTCTCCATTCGTCCCTCCATTCACGCCTGTCGCAAAACCACTGGAGGCGGGCTGCACGATGTTGGGGCGTGAGCGGAAGACGGCCTAACGGTGTGCGGGACCGTAGCCCAGCGTCATGGAAACGGTTGCGAATGGTCCTCGCCGATACCCCAGGAGCAACAGTGTCCCTAATTTGCTGGGAAGTGGCGGTGCGGTCCCCTACGGCACTGCGTAGGATCCTACGGTCTTGGCGTGCATCCGTGCGTCGCTGCGATCCGGTCCCAGGTCGACGGGCACGTGCACCTTCCGCCGACCGCTGGCGACAACATCGATGTACTGTGGAGACCTCACGCCCCACGTGTTGAGCAATTCGGCGGTACGTCTACCCGGCCTCCCGCATGCCCACTATACGCCCTCGCTCAAAGTCCGTCAACTGCACATATGGTTCACGTCCACGCTGTCGCGACATGCTACCAGTGTTAAAGACTGCGATGGAGCTCCGTATGGCACGGCAAACTGGCTGACACTGACCGCGGCGGTGCACAAATGCTGCGCAGCTAGCGCCATTCGACGGCCAACACCGCGGTTCCTGGTGTGTCCGCTGTGCCGTGCGTGTGATCTTTGCTTGTACAGCCCTCTCGCAGTGTCCGGAGCAAGTATGGTGGGTCTGACACACCGGTGTCAATGTGTACTTTTTTCCATTGCCAGGAGTGTAAATTAAAAATGAGAGTGACACCTGACATCGAAACTGAAAGAAATAAAACAGGAAAAACGTTGATAGATTTTGATATTAAGGCACCTGTAAACGAAAGAACTGCAACAGCTAAACGTGGTTGCAATGAAAAGTTACAGCTCGCAGTAGATTTATATGAAACAGAGCATGAGGTGAGAAAGGGAAGATGAGGGACGAGCACGTGACTTGCGGCCGCATAGGGTGTTGTGGTATTCCAGTGGCGAGAGTTGTAGAGTTGTGCCGGGCCACGACTCACACACGGAGGTACCGTTTCGGCCGTCCTCACACCGTTCACCTTCTGGTGGCAGACTATTAATTCCCGTAGGAGTGCACCCGCGCTCGAACGGAGGTCGAGCAGCCATCGTGCCCCTTTACATATGTTTTGTTGGACACTTTCGACAGAACAGACACCAGTCAGATGGACGTACAACTTTCAATTGTGTAGTTCGGCAAGATGTCTCTGCGGAGTGTGGTGATGTACGGCTGTGAAGACTGTAAAAGGCGGACAGCAGGGACGGAGCTGACCTCGAAGAATGCTGACGAGAACGAGAACCAGCCGCCAAGTTACTTAAAGTCCAGTGAACGTAAGCAACTATCCAAAAAAGAAAAACGAAACCTCTTGTACTGTTATTTAAAGTTAATAAGTTTTTAACGTATGGCTCGGAAGAAAGATCCGGGAAAGAAAATCTCGGTTAGACTAAAAAAGAAAATACTAGTAGATACCGCACGTCAGGTAAACGCGAAGTGTGGGTCACGCAACGCTCACTTGGGCGGTGTATCTAATTTAGTTCAAAGACAATATAGTAGCTCGTCAGACTACTCCATCTTGTTACAGGATGTGCGCACGTGCATATTCCAGGGCGCACGCTCTCGATACGTGCACTCGCACATCCTTTATTTACTTTTAATCGCGATCTACATCTACATCCACATCCATACTCCTCTATCCACCTGACGGTGTGTGGCAGAGGGTACCTTGAGTACCTCTATCGGTTCTCCCTTCTATTCCAGTCTCCTATTGTTCGTGGAAAGAAGGATTTTCCGTATGCTTCTGTGTGGACTCTAATCACTCTGATTCTATCTTCATGGTCTCTTCGCGAGATATGCGTAGGAGTGAGCAATATACTGCTTGACTCCTCGGTGAAGGTATGTTCTCGAAACTTCAACAAAAGCCCGTACCGAGCTACGGAGCGTCTCTCTTGCAGAGTCTTCCACTCGCGACTACTAAATGATCCTGTAACGAAGCGCGCTGCTCTCCGTTGGATCTTCTCTATCTCTTCTACCAACCCTATCTGGTACGGATGCCACACTGCTGAGCAGTATTCTAGCAGTGGGCGAACAAGCGTACTGTAATCTACTTCCTTTGTTTTCGGATTGCATTTCCTTAGGATTCCTCCAACGAATCTAAGTCGGGCATCTGCTTTATCGACGATCAACTTTATATGATCATTCCTGCTGACGCGTACTCCCAGATAATTTATGGAATTAACTGCTTCCAGTTGCTGACCTGCTATATTGTAGCTAAATGATAAGGACTCTTTCTTTCTCTGTATTCGCAGCACATTACACTCGTCTACATTGAGATTCAATTGCCACTCCCTGCACCACGCGTCAACTCGCCGTAGATCCTGCTGCACTTCAGCACAATTCTCCATTGTTACAACTTCTAGATATACCACAGCATCATCCGCAAAAAGACTCAGTGAACCTCCGACGTCATCCACAAGGTCATTCATGTATATCGTGAATAGCAACGGTCCTACGACACTCCCCTGCGGCACACCTGAAATCACTCTTACTTCAGAAGACTTCTCTCCATTGAGAATGACATGCTGCGTTCTGTTATCTAGGAACTCTTCAATCCAATCACACAATTGGTCTGACAGTCCATATGCTCTTACATTGTTCATTAAACGACTGTGGGGAACTATATCGAACTCCTTGCGGAAGTGAAGAAACACGGCATCTACCTGTGAACCAGTGTCTGTGGCCCTCTGAGTCTCTTGGACGAATAGCGCGAGCTGGGTTTCACACGATTGCCTTTTTCGAAACCCATGCTGATTCCTACAGTGTAGATTTCTAGTCTCCACGCGTGACTGCTACGGTCGCAGGTTCGAATCCTGCCTCGGGCAGGTTAGTTAGGTTTAAATAGTTCTAAGTTCTAGGGGACTGATGACCACATATGTTAAGTCCCATAGTGCTCAGAGCCATTTCTAGTCTCCAGAAGAGTCATTATACTCGAACATAATACGTGTTCCAAAATTCTACAACTGATACACGTTAGCGATATAGGTGTATCGTTCTGCACATCTGTTTGACGTCCCTTCTTGAAAACGGGGATGACTTGTACCCTTTTACAATCCTTTGGAACGCTACGCTCTTCTAGAGACCTACGGTACACCGCTGCAAGAAAGGGGGGGGGGGGGGCGGGCAAGTTCCTTCGCGTACTCTGTGTAAAGTCGAACTGGTATCCCATCAGGTCCAGCGGCCTTTCCTCTTTTGAGCGATTTTAATTGTTTCTCTGTCCCTCTGTCATCTATTTCAATATCTATCATTTTGTCATCTATGCGACAATCTAGAGAAGGAACTACAGTGCAGTCTTCCTCTGTGAAACAGCTTTGGAAAAATAAATTTAGTATTTCGGCCTTTAGTCTGTCATCCTCTGTTTCAGTACCATTTTGGTCACAGAGTTGTCGGACATTTTGTTTTGATCCACCTACCGCTTTGACATAAGACCAAAATTTCTTAGGATTTTCTGCCAAGTCAGTACATAGAACTTTACTTCCGAATTCATTGAACGCCTCTCGCATAGCCCTCCTCACACTACATTTCGCTTCGCGTAAGTTGTGTTTGTCTGCTAGGCTTTGGGTATGTTTATGTTTGCTGTGAAGTTCCCTTTGCTTCCGCAGAAGTTTTCCAACTCGGTTGTTGTACCACGGTGGCTCTTTCCCATCTCTTACGATCTTGCTTGGCACGTACTCATCTAGTGCATATTGTACGATGGTTTTGAACTTTGTCCACTGATCCTCAACACTATCTGTACTTGAGACAAAACTTTTGTTTTGTGCCGTCAGGTACTCTGAAGTCTGCTTTTTGTCATTTTTTCGTCCTCTCTGTGTGTGGTTTGATAAGTATTCGTATGGGAACCACTCGAAACATTCGCAGTACGAAATAACAGAGTAATTTAGCAGTCGAGGTGGAAAACGAAACTTACGAGGGAGCAGAAAGAATCCGTGGACAGTGGTGGTCGCCGGGGGGAGCACCACCGTGGCGGGCCGACCTAGAGCCGCGGGCTGGCAGCCGGCGGCCGCTTACAGGTCCGCCACGCTCAGCGCGTCTTTCTTAAGAGAAAGATCTTTTGCTCCGTGAGCGGTTGTGGTACCGGGACGAGTTTGTCGGCAAGTCGGACACGACGTGATCGAAAGTATCCGGATACCCCCAAAACACACGTTTTTCATATTAGCTGCATTGTGCTGTTACCGACTGCCAGGTATTCTATATGAGCGGCGTCCGTAGTCATTAGAAATCGTGAGAGACCACACAATCGGACACTCCACTGAACTCACGGACTTCGAAAGTGGTGAGGTCATTGGGTGTGATTTGTGTCACACGTCTGTACGCGAGACTTTCACACTGCTAAACATCCCTAGCTCCACTGTTCCGATGTGATAGTGAAGTGGAACCGTGAAGGGACACGTACAGCACAAAATCGTACAGGACCATCTCGTCTGTTGACTGACAGAGAGCGCCTACAGTTGAAGAGGTTCGTAATGTCTAATAGGCAGACATTTATCCAGACCATCACACAGGAGTTCCATAGTGCATCAGGATACACTGCCAGTACTATGACAGTAGGTGAGAAGACTTGGATTTCATAGGCGAGCGGCTATTCATAAGCCACAAATCACGCTGGTAAATGCCAAACGACGCCTCGCTTGGTGTAAGGAGCTTAAACATTGGACGACTGAACAGTGGATAAAACGTTGTGGGGAGTGACGAATCACGGTACACAATGTGGCGATCCGATGGCAGGTGTGGGTACGGCGAATGCCCACTGACGGTCTTGTGCTAGCGTGTGAAGTGCCAACAGTAAAATTCGGAGGCCGTGGTGTTACGGTGTGGTCGTGTTTTTCATGGAGGCGGCTGGAACCCCTTGTTGTGTTACGTGGTTGTATCACAGCACAGGCCTACACTGATGTTTCAAGCACCTTGTTGCTTCCCACTGTTGAAGAACAATTCGGGGATGGCGATTGCATCTTTCAACACGATCGAGCAGCTGTTCATACTGCAAGACAATATCAACCCTGTAATGGACTGGCCTGCACAGAGTCCTGACCTGAATCCTATGGAACACGTTTGGGATGTTTTGGAACGCCGACTTCGTGCCAGGCCTCACCGGTCGGCATCGATGCCTCTTCTCAGTGCAGCACTCCCTGAAGAATGGGCTGCCGTTCCCCAAGAAACCTTCCAGAACCTGATTGAACTAATGCCTGCGAGCTATGATTAGGGCTAAGGGTGGGCCAACACCATACTGAATTCCAGTATTACCGATGGAGGGCGCCACGAACTTGTCAGTCATATTCAGCCAGGTGTCCGGATACTTTTGATCAGTTACTGTAGTTCCCCGTAGAGCGTTTCTTTCGTTTGGTGCTGGGACCATTTCCAATCAATTTGTGTGGCCCTCGTCACGACTGGCAATAGGCAGGACGCTCAACTCCATCTACTTAAAGTCTCATTGCGTCGATTTATTGCAGGGAAATGTATAATTTCTAAAAGTAAAGGAGCTAATAGCCAGAGCCTGCGTACCGCACGCTGCTCCGAGTGTGGCAGGCGTGCAGGTGTGTGGTGCGCTGGCGCGTGTGGGCCGTCAATCGACGGACGTCCGCGGAGCCTGCCCGTCCTTCTCGCTGAGCGGCACGACTCGCCTCTCAGATGGCCCAGGGCAAGAGTGCTTGCTGGGAACCACAGTTTGTGGTGGAAAAAGTGCAACTTTCGGAATACGGTGTGGCCTCGGGAAATTCGGAAGTGTAAAACTACGCTCTGATTCACTCGTCCGGGATTTTCTAGGACGAACTAGGTGTGCCCCGACTGTCGCACCGTTGACGACATTGCGGCGTAGGCATTTGTTAAACGCGGCACTTACTCGCTATTGGCGGAAAAGAGTGACATTTTTTCTCGACTGCTCTTTGCGAACAGTTGGCGCAAACCACCACGTCGGGAGCTGGTGAAAGAAGAAAAGGACATTCACGGTTT